>NC_057802.1:454922987-455006200 GCF_018294505.1 Triticum aestivum | reverse complement strand
CTCTGCAGTTCGATCACATGGATCAAGTCATCCGGTAATAAAGCGGGGGCAACAATGACAAGTTGAAGGGTCACTGATGGATCACTAATCAACCTATACTAAGCATATAGGATAACGGGTGAAGTAACAATAATAGGTTACAAAAACAAGCTATTCATCAGAATAGGAGCTATCGAACAAAAGTAGAAAAATCTAATGCAAGCATGAGAGAGAAAGAATGGGCGATATAGAAATGACCAAGGGGGGTTTGCTTGCGTGCAAGCTCTGCTGTAAGTGGCTGGACGTCAGGTGTGTAGTCGTACATGGGAGCAGCGTCGGTCTCGGTGTCTACCAGAGAGAAGAGGGGGGAGAAACAATAGATACAAAGCAATGAAATGCATCACGATGCATGACATGGCAACATGATGTGCTAGGGGCGAGCTAACGCAGTGCTACACGTTACAGACGGAGTGGGAAAATATCTGTGGATATTTCCCAGGCTATAGGCAGTTATCGGACAGACGAAACAGAGGGGAAGGTTCCGTGTTTGTAGTGCTAGAGACATGTGATAGGTATGTAGATAGCATATTCGGATTCATTATATTTTACTGAGCAATTTTCATATATAAATTATTTTCATCCGAGTTGTAGATTACTTTATATGATTTTTCAAAGTTTTAATAATATTATGAAATTATTGGGTTGAATTTAATTTTAAAAAAGGCAACTAAAATTCTAGGGCTCCCGGTGTAGTGCACCCAAAGATGCACCTAGTGGCTGACAGTGGGCCAGGCCAGCTGAGTCAGCGGGTCAGAAGTTGACCAGTCAACTGGGACCCGCTGGTCAGTGACTGATCTCTACCCAGTCACCACGTTGACCCGGTTAACTGGGTCAACTGGGTCCGTAGGATCCAACTGCCAGTGACCCAGGAGGGCCCCACACGTCAGGCCGTCGGACCACCGGCGTTATCGCGGCGGAGGCCTCGGGTCAACGCCGGAAATCGTCTACGGTAGCCCATTTTTTATGCGGTTTGCACCTACAGCTTTGTGAGGCTCGTGCACATCCAGGGTGGTGCTCGCTGCCCGTGAGATGGTTGGAGTCCTCGCCGGCGTCGAGCTTTGCGGATGCTGGAGTTCGGTTGAGATCGAATACATTGTTACGGGGCATAGGTGGACTCGGGCGTGGGTCGTTGGACTCCTGGGAGCTCCAGTAGCACGACGCCATGGTCGAGTGCGAGCTCCATGAGCTGCGGCGACATGAGCGGCGGCGGTGAGCTCGGGCATGGCAGCAACTACGGCTACAGGCGGCGAAGAAAAGCGCTAGGAGAGGGGTTCGACTGGGTGCTCACCATGAGGCCGCAAGGAGGCCCGACGGTGGCTTAGGAACGCAGAGGGTGGCCGGATTCAGAGAAGAATGGCGGCAGTGTTTCAAGGAAGAATACAACACGAGCGACGTCGATGTAGCTCCCAAGCCTCAATCCAGCGGCGAGGAGGAAGAAGCGGTCCACCGTGGACCTCCCAGACACCAACATGGAGCGCGGGGAGGCCGATGGTCACGTCTACGGCATCAGTGAAGAGCGAGGAAGAGAGCACGTGGGAGGGGAGGAGTGAGTGGGAGTGGGGCAGGGGACCGGGGAGGGGTTCGAGGAGCCATGGGGGTGGCATCCTTATCCGCCTCGCGGCAGAGCCGGTGAGGTGGTGCGACAGAGACGCGCGGGCGCACGCCCTCGGTCGTTCCCTATAGCGAGGTTGGGGGCGACCGAGGGAGAGGTGGGCTGGGCCAGCCTGGCAGTGTGCCGCAGCTGGACCGTGGCACAGTGCCACTTCCTTCTTATTCTTTTCCTTCTCTATTTTTCTGTTTTCTTTTATGTTTCTGGTTTGCCTTAATTTTTATAGTATTTTAGTTTTATAAAATATGAAACTTGGACCAATAATTATAATGCAACAGTAGACACTGCCACAAAAAGTTTGGGAGTTATTTAAATTCGTTTGGATTTTTCATAAATTAGAAAAGTATGAAAATATTGTTTTGGCCCCTGTTTTAATTGTTTTAGGGCATTTGATTACTTTATAAAATGTTGGTTTCCCCATGAAAATTACTAAGTGATTATTTATAATATTATGATAAAAAATTTCCTAGTGTTTGGTGAAATAATTTCTGGACTTTATATTTTAAATTTGAAACTGAATTCAGAGGTGGAATTTGAAATGAGATATGAACTCATAGTGATCAAGCACTGTTAACCAAAGTGACTTAGCATAATCAGAGAGGGGTTACTGTAGCTTAGTACATGGGGGTGTTACAAAAGGAAGGGGCAGGCGTATGCTACACCCCGCTACTTTTCAAAGATGTATATACTGGATGCGGTGTTTTGGCTCCTAGGTGCATATGCACCCATTGTCTAAATACACATTTTGAAATTTTGAAAAATTCAGAACAAAAATCTCGCAGGTATATCCGGACATTCTATGTGCGTGCACAAAGTTTTTGGTGAAAAACGACGTTTTTTGTGGCTTGTGTGCACGCAAAAAAAACGTCGTTTTTCACCAAAAACTTTGTGCACGCACATAGAATGTCCGGATATACCTGCGAGATTTTTGTTCTGAATTTTTTAACTTTTCAAAATGTGTATTTAGACAATGGGAGCCATTGCCAATTTCCGGTATATACCCCCTTTGTTCCTAAATACAAGTCTTTTTAGAAATTTTAATATGAACTACATACGGATGTATATAGACATATTTTAGAGTGTAGATTCATTCATTTTGCTCAGTATGTAGTCCATTTTAAAAATCTCAAATATACTTATATTTAGGAACGGAGGGAGTATATTATATTTGTTGAACAGATAGTGCATGTGTTTATTGACGATTTATTCATTTTCTTGACTTCTTTCGACAATTGTTTGCGCAACCTTGACAAAGTTTTGCGGAGATGCAAGAATCAATCTCATTTGTAGGCAGGCATAAGAGAAAGCAAGTTCCATACATATATCTGCCATCAAAATAATTTATGCACCCACGCTTAAGTATTCAAGATTGAACACGGAGTAGCAAGTCTAGAATTTGATTCCAACTCCTTTCTTTTTGAAGGATTCCAACTCCTTTCTAGAAAGAAAGGCATTCATTTCGTACATGTTCTCATCGTACGTGCAAGGCAGAGTAAGAGCCTGTACACATTTGAAGCTGCATTAACCAAACCGTATACGTCGATCCGGATCCAAATCATCCGGACCCAAAAATTGACAATCATTATTATGAACTAAAGAAATCTACAAATATTACCTGGGACGTCATGACTCACGATCTATCCATGAGCTGTTCGTTAATGAAACAGATCAATATGACGAGCACGTGCTGGCTGCTGCTGCTAACCAGGTTCAGTTCGCCGTGTCATCGCCAAAAACGAACCCGGGCGCATAGGCGTCCAAGTGCAACGGCCCCCCTGTCCAGCCTCTCAAACTCCAATCATTCTCCCTCGCCTGCCCCGTGCACTCACGCACGGAATTACCATGCTACACCCCCCACCAGCTGCTGCATCTACCGTAGTCATGCCCACCACGCCAGGGTATAAGAGTAATTTCCTTCTCATTAGATATACCTACATAGTCTTCTGCCAGTTTGAGTACTCACGACGAACGCCGTCCACACGCCCCAGAGCACTTCGAACACGAGGCTGCCGGCGAGCATGGGCAAGGGAGCAGGCGCCGCCGGCGTGGACGAGCCGCTGCTCCCGGAGTTCTCGGGCGGGCACGGCGGCGGGGCGTCGGTCTCCGGCGCGGTGTTCAACCTGTCCACTAGCATCATCGGCGCCGGCATCATGTCGATCCCGGCGGCAATGCGCGTCCTCGGGGTCGTCCCGGCGCTCGTCCTCATCGCGGCCGTCGCCCTCCTCTCCGACGTCTCCGTGGAGTTCATGCTGCGGTACACGGCCTGGGCCAGCGGCCCGCCCTCGTACGCGGGGATCATGGGCGACGCGTTCGGCCGCCGCGCCGGCGCCGCCGCGCTGAACGTCTTCATCGCCTTCACCACCGCCGGCACCCTCGTCGTCTACCTCATCATCATAGGTACGAGCTAGTCTGAGCTGCTCCGATTGGCATTCCCGAGCGTGAACCGTGGCGCGCGCCTAATCTCGTCGGAGGTCGCAGGGGATGTGCTGTCCGGGAGCGTGGATGGGGGAGGCGAGCACGCCGGGGTGCTGCAGGAGCTGTTCGGCCCGCAGTGGTGGACCAGCAGGGAGTTTGTGATACTGGCCACGGCCGTCGCCGTTCTGCTGCCGCTGGTGCTCCTCCGCCGCGTCGGTGAGTTCACGTTCAAGTCAATTGCCAGTTCGATTGCGTTTCATTTTTGGCAATACTACTACTAGCTAGGTATCTTCGTGGAGGCCATGTGACAGCCAGATCGTAGCTTTCTTAGAAAAAACTGTTAGCCAGATTAGTGAGTTGGCTATCAGTTCTGATTGTGACATGATTTTCCCATACATGCATGTGGGGTGGGGCAGTCAGACTGGGATCTGATCGAATTATCTGGGACTAGCTCCTTCCTAAATACTCCCTCCGTAAACTAATACTATAAGAGCGTTAGTAATCTAAATACTCCCTCAGAAGGAGTAGTTTACAGAGGGAGTATCAAAAGAGATTTCACTACAGACTAAATAAGGAGCAAAATGAATGAACCTAGATTCTAAAATATATTTATATGCATCCGTATATAGTCCATATTAGAATCTCTAAAAGGTCTTATGTTTAGAACGGAGTTAGTGATTAGTTGTGACTTGTGAGTTTGACTTGAGTGGTTCAGCATAGTTCTTGGACAAAAAAATGAGTAATGCTTAAGCTCAAATGTATCTTGTGCTTGTTTTCGGGGATAGGCATATATAAAACTGCGAATAAAAACCCAATTTGAGGAAACGGCAAAGCGAACTTGCATAGAATGAAACAGGTTTATTCAAAAGTAATTTTCATTGGGTTTTGTAGGGAAGCAAATCATCGTTCACAACGCATAATTACATTAGGCGAAAAGGGGGGCATATTTGTGCCTCGCTCTTTTTATTTCGAAAAGAGCACTGCTACACAGATAACACTTAACATCCGAAATTTGCACGATATGACATATTGCATCATTTATGGGCAAGTCTAAACAGCAACAATCGGTTGGATTAGCCATCGTGCCAGTGTTGTGCAGCAAAAATGTCGTGTGTGAAGTAATTCTGTTCTGAAAAATAGGATAATTCTCAATCTCTACATTGATTGGTACAAACGAATATGCATTATTTTTTATGAAAACGATGACAACCAGTGTCAGGCATTGATGTCGAACAAATCAGGTTTACAAAATCCAAAGCCATCCATATAAGGCCTACCTCGCGGCATATTCTTTACAATCCTATCCTTACCGTATAACAATTGACTATATTCGCCACTAAAGCAATTTGCAACCTAACAACAGGTGTAAGACCCTGAGACAACATCTTCAAGAAGGAACTGTCATTGGCATGCCGATGACTGATCCAGCTACAAGTAGAACCTGGGGTCATCGCCCTCAAGGCATAACTTGGAGTCAACACCATCAAATATGAAAAAACGCCAACCCAAAAGGATAAATCATGGGTTTTCACACCGAGAGAATAAAATATCTCATGTCAATTGCCAGTGTCGTCGTCCACCTCTATTCTAGCCTGCTCACACAAGCTAGCCGAAGGAGAATTCAACGAAACAGGAGACACCATCACATTACTTCCCGTTGATGTCGCACCATCTCGTCCATGGTTGTCGTGCCCGGCACAACAATGCCTTGTGACCTCTGCCTAGATAACATAGTCGCGGCTCCACACCGGCCGGCGCATAGCATCCCTCGTGTCACCGCTGCCACACCTACATATATGCATGGCTTAGGCCGACGCTGGCTAGATTCCATGAGATCCCCATGCACGCCGCCCAAGCCAGCCATCTATGGTCAGATGCAACCCACCGCCCCTCACAACACGGTAAACCACCACCCCCTCCAAAGTGATGCTTCGGCTGTCTCTGCAACGAGGTCTGCCGCCCCCTTCACCAGCAGCCGCCTCAGAAGGAGGTGAGGAGAGGGATGAGAGGAGTAGGGCGGTCGTGGAAACACTAGGGTTTTGTCCCCCCTGCCCAAAAAAATCGTATCAAGAAAAATTAACGTATCATGATCTGAACCTCCTTCCGTGGAAGTAAAAAAATCGTATCACGATTAGAGCCAAAAAATCTTATAAAAAAAACCGTATCATGATCTGCACGTCACTAAATCACTTTCACTCCAATAGTTTAGTGATGCTAAATGGTCTGTAGATCACTTTGCGCGACAGAAAAAAAATATACTGCACGCGAAACACATTCCAGCAGGGGCAGCTAGAAAATGGTTTTGAACGGGAGAGCAGGCCACGTCTGGTTGTCTGTAGCGCTACTCGGCTGGAGCTCGTGGGAAGCACGAACGTACGGTCGCCATCTGGCTCCTGTACCAGACAGGTCCACCACCACCGCAGCGGCAGTAATCAAGCCGTGGAGCTCCACTCGATCGACCATGTCGATGTGACTCAGCTCTTATCCCTCGGCATGCACAGTCACCCCGTCCCTTTCTCACCACTCCTTCATTCACGCTCTCGAGCCGCCGATTACAAATTCGCACCCACTCCGCCGCGGTGCTCTCTCCCTCTCCCTCTTGCTTGTCAAGTCAACCATGGTGTCCAAGAGCTCGCGCGGCCCCGGCATGACCGCCGGCGGCAGCGAAGCGGAGGAAGCGCTCCTGCTGCCTGAGCACGAAGTCGGGGACCCGGCGGGAGCGGCTCCGGGCAACGCGTCCGTCCTCGGCGCGGTGTTCAACGTGTCGACGAGCGTGGTGGGCGCCGGGATCATGTCGATCCCGGCGGCCATGCGGGTGCTCGGCGTGGCCCCGGCCCTGGCGCTCATCGTCGGCGTCGCGCTCCTCGCCAACGTCGCCGTGGACTTCATGCTCCGGTACACCCGGGGCACGCCGTCGTACGCGGCGCTGATGGGCGGCTCCTTCGGCCGCGCCGGCGCCAAGCTGCTCAACGTCTTCATCGCCTTCAACTGCGTCGGGACCCTCACCGTCTACCTCATAATCATCGGTAATCAATCCCGCGATGCGTGCCGAGCGTGGCGCGCGCATGCTTGCGTCTGGCGTGGTGAGAGATCCTGAGTGTTGGGAGAGTTTTGGTGCAGGGGACGTGATGTCCGGCCCCGTGGGCAGCGGGGAGGCGCACGCCGGGGTGCTGCCGGAGTGGTTCGGCCCGCACTGGTGGACCGGCCGGGATGCGGTGCTGGTGGCGGCCGCGGTGATTCTCCTGCCTCTTGTGCTCCAGAAGCATGTAGGTACGTACCCCGCTGCTCGAATCGAGCACAGCTGTCTGGTGCGCGACCGAATCGGACACTCAAAGACGTAGCAAATTCTTTTGTCTAAAAAGCCAAGCTAATAACACGGGTAGATCGTGAGGCCAGCCATGTCGAGGATGAGCACGTGGCGCCGTGGCCCGGCGATTGCTCAGTGCACTGTCACTGTGCACCCTCGTGCTGCATCTTTGATTGTTTACACCAATGATTGCTTTCCATTCAAGTGCCGACAGTGGGGAATGTACCACTACCACCAATAGAGTTGCAATGACAAAACAAGATTAAATGGTTACTGTAAATTTTGCAGATTCGTTGAGGTACACATCGGCCGTGTCCATCCTTCTGGCGGCGGTGTTCATGCTCATCACGATGGGGATCGCGGTGTACACTGTCTTCACCGGCACCGCCAAGATGCCGCGGATGCTGCCGGACTTCTCCACGCTCGCATCCCCGTTCGAGCTCTTCACCGCCGTCCCGGTCATCGTCGTCGCCTTCACCTTCCACTTCAACGGTACTCCACATCGACCGCGCCATATGCTTCACAGTAGCTTTCAAATATTCGAGGCTGTACTGTACAGCTCACCGGTCCTGCCTTGGCAGTGCACCCCATCCGCGCGGAGCTGAGCAAGACGTCGGACATGAAGTCGGCGGTGCGCATCTCGCTCGTGCTCTGCGCCGCCATCTACGCCGCGGTGGGCTTCTTCGGCTTCCTCCTCTTCGGGGACGCCACCATGCCCGACGTGCTCGCCAACTTCGACCGCAGCTCCGGCTCCGGCGTCCCGCAGGCGCTCAACGACGCCGCGCGCCTCAGCTACGCGCTGCACCTCGTGCTCGTCTTCCCGCTCCTCCACTACTCGCTCCGCGTCAACGTCGACGAGCTGCTCTTCCCGGGCCGCCGCCCGCTGGCCGCCGACACGCGCCGCTTCGTGGCGCTCACGGCCGTGCTCATGGGGTTGCTCTACGCGCTCGCCATCGCCATCCCCAGCATCTGGACGCTCTTCCAGTACTCGGGCTCCACGTTCGCCGTCTGCATATCGCTCATCTTCCCTGGCGCAATCGTTCTCAGGTGCGCCATTGATCACTTGCTTGTACAACAAGCACATAAAACTTTCAGAAAATAACTTTCCCTGGCCTAATCCGACACCTCGAAACTTTTGCAGGGATGTTCATGGGATAGCGAAGAGGAACGACAAGGCAATGGCAGCGATGATGATCACTCTGGCAGTGATCACGAGCAGCATCGCCATCGCTTCCAACGTCATGAGCTCCATCAAGGGCGAAGTGAAAGGTGTTAGTGCCGGAGCTAGTTAGCATGTACAGTTTCATTATATAGCTAAATCAAAATTCTTTCACCTGCAAAGATTGTAGCGTTCCTCCGCTTTAGGTTTTGATCGTGGCAAATTTGATACGAGGCATTGTGTATGTTGTGTGTAAGCAAATGGCAGTCGGCCGTTGTTGTATAAAACAGTTGGGAAGGCATACATTTACCTTTGTATAAAAAATATCAGGCGAAGAAAAAGAGCGCCTTTGGTCAGACGAATTTGCTGTGTATACGATGTTAATGTCTGACACCCAAATCGAACGGGGGATTAGTGCCGTCCAACTGCAGCTGATGATGGCCACCGTTTCGTTAGTGTACATACAGCTTCTAATTAATCCCACTCTCGTTTTGTGAAAAAATATAAAATCACTTCTACTTCGGTACAATCTTCTAAACACATCAATAATCACCCGCGCTCTAAAATTAGAGAGCCGTGGCATCAAACTCGAGACCTACCACGGTTGTGAGCGCATTGATAACCATTAGAACCAACCAGCTCTGGTGATGTACATACGCAGCACGGTTTCTTATCAACTAGACTGGACGTACTCTAACAGATCAAACCAGCACTGTACAACCGGGCCGGACACTGTAGCGAACCGATCGAGGGGCAATTGTAGCTAATGCGTTTTTCAGTTTTCGAAAGCACGAATGTTTTTCAAAAATACAAAATGTTTTTCAAAATATGAACTTCTTTTGGGAACACAATTTTTTTTCAAATATGCAAACCTTTTTTAGGAAAATACAAATATTTTTTTTGAACATTTTTTCAAAATTTTGCACACTTTTTTCAGAATTCTGAACATTTTTCCGAAAGTGTGAACATTTTTTCAAAAAGGCAATTTTTTTTTCAAATTTGCAAACATTTTCTGGAAAACATGAACAATTCATAAAATTTACAAACATTTTTTGAAAATACGAACACTTTTTCAAATTTGCGAGCATTATTTGAAAACAAAACATTTTTGTCAAATTTACAAACATTATTATTTATTAGGGCTTTAGTATTTTTCCTTTTCTATTTTTTGTTTTTCTTCTTTTTCAGTAAAATGCATCATAAGTCCTAAAACTATCGGAGGTGTGTCAGTTTAGTCCTATAACTTCCAAACTGTAGTTTTTGGTCCTAAAACTATTGAAGGTGTGTCAGTTTAGTCCTATAACTTCGAAACTACAATTTTGGGTCCAAAAACAATGTAAGTTTGTTCATCTCGGGTCCTAAGCTTGCATGGCCAACATCTATTATGGTGCATTTTTTTAAATGAGCCAATTTTTTAAGGTCCTAAGCTTGCATGGCCCTCCATATGCTTCCACATCGCAGTGTGTGTTGCAACATGCACGTCCACCACCTGTGTGGCCATGACGTGTAGGATAGCCTCGCTGAGAGGTTTGGCACGGCTGCTAGGGAGATCCCGAGCCAGCCAGCATGGAGGACGACATCCTTCTCTCTCAGCGCGTTCGCCGGGGAGACCCCGAGCTAATCGGGACGGACGACGGCTGTTAGGGAACGTAGTAATTTCAAAAATTTCCTACGCACACGCAAGATCACGGTGATGCATAGCAACGAGAGGGGAGAGTGTTGTCCACGTACCCTCGTAGACCGAAAGCGGAAGTGTTATGACAACACGGTTGATGTAGTCGTACGTCTTCACGATGGACCGATCCTAGTACCGAACGTACGGCACCTCCGCGATCTGCACACGTTCAGCTCGGTGACGTCCCACGAACTCTAGATCCAGTAGAGCTTCGAGGGAGAGTTCCGTCAGCACGACGGTGTGATGACGATGATGATGAAGCTATCAGCGCAGGGCTTCGCCTAAGCACTACGACGATATGACCGAGGTGAATTATGGTGGAGGGGGGCACCGCACACGGCTAAAAGATCATTGATCAACTTGTGTGTCTATCAGGTGCCCCCTTCCCCCGTATATAAAGGAGTGGAGGAGGGGGAGGGCCGGCCCTCTACTATGGCGCGCCCTGGGGAGTCCTACTCCCACCGGGAGTAGGATTCCCCCCTTCCAAGTAGTAGGAGTAGGAGAGAAGGAAGGGGAAGAGAGAAGAGAAGGAAGGAGGGGGCGCCTCCCCTCCCCCTAGTCCAATTCGGACTAGGCCTTGAGGGGCGCGCGGCCTTCCCTAGGCAGCCCCTCTCTCTCTGCCCTAAAGCCCAATAAGGCTCATATACTCCCCGGCGAATTCCCGTAACTCTCCGGTACTCCGATAAATACACGAACCACTCAGAACCTTTCCGACGTCCGAATATAGCCTTCCAATATATCGATCTTTACGTCTCGAACATTTCGAGACTCCTCGTCATGTCCCTGATCTCATCCGGGACTCCGAACAACCTTCGGTACATCAAAACACATAAACTCATAATAGCAATCGTCACCGAATGTTAAGTGTGCGGACCCTACGGGTTCGAGAACTACATGACCGAGACACGTCTCCGGTCAATAACCAATAGCAGAATCTGGATGCTCATATTGGTTCCTACATATTCTACGAAGATCTTTATCGGTCAAACCGCATAACAACATACGTTGTTCCCTTTGTCATTGGTATGTTACTTGCCCGAGATTCGATCGTCAGTATCTCAATACCTAGTTCAATCTCGTTACCGGTAAGTCTCTTTTACTCATTCCATAATGCATCATCCGGCAAGTAACTCATTAGTTACATTGCTTGCAAGGCTTATAGTGATGTGCATTACCGAGAGGGCCCAAAGATACCTCTCCGATACTCGGAGTGACAAATCCTAATCTCGATCTATGCCAACCCAACAAACACCTTCGGAGACACCTGTAGAGCATCTTTATAACCACCCAGTTACGTTGTGACGTTTGATAGCACACAAGGTGTTCCTCCGGTATTCGGGAGTTGCATAATCTTATAGTCATAGGAACATGTATAAGTCATGAAGAAAGCAATAGCAATGAAACTGTAACGATCATAATGCTAAGCTAACGAATGGGTCTTGTCCATCACATCATTCTCCTAATGATGTGATCCCGTTCATCAAATGACAACACATGTCTATGGTTAGGAAACATAACCATCTTTGATAAACGAACTAGTCAAGTAGAGGCATACTAGGGAAACTTTGTTTTGTCTATTTATTCACACATGTACTAAGTTTCTGGTTAATACAATTCTTGCATGAATAATAAACATTTATCATGAAATAAGGAAATAAATAATAACTTTATTATTGCCTCTAGGGCATATTTACTTCAGTCTCCCACCTGCACTAGAGTCAATAATCTAGTTCACATCGCCATGTGATTTAACACCATTAGTTCACATCTTTATGTGATTAACACCCATAGTTCACATCGCCATGTGACCAACACCCAAAGGGTTTACTAGAGTCAATAATCTAATTCACATTGCTATGTCATTAACACCCAAAGAGTACTAAGGTGTGATCATGTTTTGCTTGTGAGAGAAGTTTAGTCAACGGGTCTGCCATATTCAGATCCGTATGTATTTTGCAAATTTCTATGTAAACAATGCTCTGCACGGAGGTACTCTAGCTAATTGCTCCCACTTTCAATATTTATCCATACTGGGACTTAGAGTCATCTGGATCAGTGTCAAAACTTGCATCGACGTAACCCTTTACGACGAACCTTCTGTCACCTCCATAACCGAGAAACATGTCCTTATTCCACTAAGGATAATTTTGACTGTTGTCCAGTGATCCACTCCTGGATCACTATTGTACCCTCTTGCCAAACTCATGGTGAGGTACACAATAGGTCTGGTATAGAATATAGCATACTTTATAGAACCTATGACTGAGGCATAGGGAATGACTTTTTATTCTCTTTCTATTTTCTGTCGTGGTCGGACTTTGAGTCTTCACACCTTGCAACACATGCAAGAACTCTTTCTTTGACTGTTTCATTTTGAACTACTTCAAAAACTTGTCAAGGTATGTACTCATTGAAAAACCTTATCAAGCGTCTTGATCTATCTCTATAGATCTTGATGCTCAATATGTAAGCAGCTTCACCGAGGTATTTCTTTGAAAAACTCCTTTCAAACACTCCTTTATGCTTTCACGAAAATTCTGCATCATTTTCGATCGACAATATGTCATTCACATATACTTATCAGAAAGGCTGTAGTGCTCCCACTCACTTTCTTGTAAATACAGGCTTCACCGCAAGTCTGTATAAAACTATATGCTTTGATCAACTTATCAAAGCGTATATTCCAACTCCGAGATGCTTGCACCAGTCCATAGATGGATCGCTGGAGCTTGCATATTTTGTTAGCACCTTTAGGATTGACAAAACCTTCTGGTTGCATCATATACAACTCTTCTTTAATAAATCCATTAAGGAATGCAATTTTGTTTATCCATTTGCCAGATTTTATAAAATGCGGCAATTGCTAACATGATTCGAACAAACTTAAGCATTGCTACGAGTGAGAAATTCTCATCGTAGTTAACTCCTTGAACATGTCGAAAAACTTTTCGCAACAAGTCGAGCTTTGTAGACAGTCGTCAGTCTTCTTCTTGAAGATCCATTTATTCTCGATGGCTTGCCGATCATCGGGCAAGTCAACCAAAGTCCACACTTTGTTCTCATACATGGATCCCATCTCAGATTTCATGGCCTCAAGCCATTTTGTGGAATCTGGGCTCATCATCGCTTCCTCATAGTTTGTACGTTCGTCATGGTCAAGTATCATGACCTCCAGAACAGGATTACCATACCACTCTGGTGCGGATATTACTCTGGTTAACCTACGAGGTTCGGTAGTAACTTGATCTGAAGTTACATGATCATCATCATTAGCTTCCTTACTAATTGGTGTAGGAGTCACATGAACAGATTTCTGTGATGAACTACTTTCCAATAGGGGAGCAGGTACAGTTACCTCATCAAGTTCTACTTTCCTCCCACTCACTTCTTTCGAGAGAAACTCCTTCTCTAGAAAGGATCCATTCTTAGCAACGAATGTCTTGCCTTCGGATCTGTGATAGAAGGTGTACCCAACTGTCTCCTTTGGGTATCCTATGAAGACACATTTCTCCGATTTGGGTTTGAGCTTATCAGGATGAAACTTTTTCACATAAACATCGCAACCCCAAACTTTAAGAAACGACAACTTTGGTGTCTTGCCAAACCACAGTTCATATGGTGTCGTCTCAACGGATTTAGATGGTGCCCTATTTAATGTGAATGCAGCTGTCTCTAATGCATAACCCCAAAACGATAGTGGTTAATCGGTAAGAGACATCATAGATTGCACCATATCTAATAAAGTACGGTTACGATGTTCGGACACACCATTACGCTGTGGTGTTCCAGGTGGTGTGAGTTGCGAAACTATTCCGCATTGTTTCAAATGAAGATCAAAGTCGTAACTCAAATATTCTCCTCCATGATCAGATCGTAGAAACTTTATTTTCTTGTTACGATGATTTTCCACTTCACTCTGAAATTATTTGAACTTTTCAAATGTTTCAGATTTATGTTTCATTAAGTAGATATACCCATATCTACTCAAATCATCTGTGAAGGTCAGAAAATAGCGATACCTCCCGTGAGCCTCAACACTCATCGGACTGCATACATCAGTATGTATTATTTCCAACAAGTCTGTTGATCGCTCCATTGTTCCGGAGAACGGAGTCTTAGTCATCTTGCCCATGAGGCATGGTTCGCAAGCATCAACTGATTCATAATCAAGTGATTCCAAAAAGCCCATCAGCATGGATTTTCTTCATGCGCTTTACACCAATATGACCTAAACGGTAGTGCCACAAATAAGTTGCACTATCATTATTAACTTGGCATCTTTTGGCTTCAATATTATGAATATGTGTATCACTACACTCGAGATTCAATAAACCATTCACCTTGGGTGTATGACCATTGAAGGTTTTATTCATGTAAACAGAACAATAATTATTCTTTGACTTTAAATGAATAACTGTATTGCAATAAACATGATCAAATCATATCCATGCTAAATGAAAACACCAAATAACATTTATTTAGGTTCAACACTAATCCCGAAAGTATAGGGAGTGTGCGACGATGATCATATCAATCATGGAACCACTTCCAACACACATCGTCACTTTCACCCTTAACTAGTCTCTGTTCATTCTGCAACTCTCGTTTCGAGTTACTAATCTTAGCAACTGAACTAGTATCAAATACTGAGGAGTTGCTATAAACACTAGTAAAGTACACATCAATAACATGTATATCAAATATACCTTTGTTCACTTTGCCATCCTTCTTATCCGCCAAATACTTGGGGCAGTTCTGCTTCCAGTGACCAGTCCCTTTGTAGTAGAAGCACTTAGTCTCAGGCTCAGGTCCAGACTTCGGCTTCTTCACTTGAGCAGCAACTTGCTTGCTATTCTTCTTAAAGTTCCCCTTCTTCCCCCTGCCCTTTTCTTGAAACTAGTGGTCTTGTCAACCATCAACACTTGATGCTTTTGTTGATTTCTACCTTCGTCGATTTCAGCATCACGAAGAGCTTGGGAATCGTTTCCGTTTATCCCTTGCATATTATAGTTCATCACGAAGTTCTAGTAACTTGGTGATAGTGACTAGAGAACTCTGTTAATCCTTATCTTATCTGGAAGATTAACTCCCACTTGATTCAAATGATTGTAGTACTCAGACATTCTGAGCACATGCTCACTAGTTGAGCTATTCTCCTCCATCTTGTAGGCAAAATACTGTCAGAGGTCTCATACCTCTCGACACGGGCATGAGTATGAAATACTAATTTCAACTCTTGGAACATCTCATATGCACCGTGGCATTCAAAACGTCTTTGAAGCCCCGATTCTAAGCCGTAAAGCATGGTGCACTAAACTATCAAGTAGTCATCATATCGAGCTTGCCAAACGTTCATAATGTCTGCATCTGCTCCTGCAATCGGTCTGTCACCTAGCGGTGCATCAAGGACATAATTCTTCTGTGCAGCAATGAGGATAATCCTCAGATCACGGATCCAATCCGCATCATTGCGACTAACATCTTTCAACTTAGTTTTCTCTAGGAACATATCAAAAATAAAACAGGGGAGCTAAACGCGAGCTATTGATCTACAACATAGATATGATAATACTACCAGGACTAAGTTCATGATAAATTTAAAGTTCAACTAATCATATTACTTAAGAACTCCCACTTAGATAGACATCCCTCTAATCATCTAAGTGATCACGTGATCCATATCAACTAAACCATGTCCGATCATCACGTGAGATGGAGTAGTTTTCAATGGTGAACATCACTATGTTGATCATATCTACTATATGATTCACGCTCGACCTTTCGGTATCCAGTGTTCCGAGGTCATATCTGCATATGCTAGGCTCGTCAAGTTTCCGAGTATTCTGCGTGTGCAAAA
Organism: Triticum aestivum; assembly: GCF_018294505.1. Classification (NCBI taxonomy): domain Eukaryota; kingdom Viridiplantae; phylum Streptophyta; class Magnoliopsida; order Poales; family Poaceae; genus Triticum; species Triticum aestivum. The sequence continues at coordinate 454,990,139 of NC_057802.1, read as the reverse complement.
CTGGCTTGCACCCGTTGTATGTGAACGTAGAGCTTATCACACCCGATCATCACGTGGTGTCTCAGCACAAAGAACTGTAGCAACGATGCATACTCAGGAAGAACACTTATACCTTGAAATTTAGTGAGAGATCATCTTATAATGCTACCGTCGAACTAAGCAAAATAAGATGCATATAGGATAAACATCACATGCAATCAATATAAGTGATATGATATGGCCATCATCATCTTGTGCCTTTGATCTTCATCTCCAAAGCACCGTCATGATCACCATCGTCACCGGCGCGACACCTTGATCTCCATCGTAGCACCGTTGTCGTCTTGCCAACTATTGCTTCTACGACTATCGCTACCGTTTAGTGATAAAATAAAGCAATTACATGGCGATTGCATTTCATACAATGAAGTGACAACCATATGGCTCCTGCGAGTTGCCGATAACTCCGTTACAAAACATGATCATCTCATACAATAAAATTTAGCATCATGTCTTGACCATATCACATCACAACATGCCCTGCAAAAACAAGTTAGACGTCCTCTACTTTGTTGTCGCAAGTTTTACGTGGCTGCTACGGGCTGAGCAAGAACCGTTCTTACCTACGCATCAAAACCACAACGATATTTCGTCAAGTATGTGATGTTTTAACCTTCAACAAGGACCGGACGTGGCCACACTCGATTCAACTAAAGTTGGAGAAACTGACACCCACCAGCCACCTGTGTGCGAAGCACGTCGGTAGAACCAGTCTCGCGTAAGCGTATGCGTAATGTCGGTCCGGGCCGCTTCATCCAACAATACCGCCGAATCAAAGTATGACATGCTGGTAAGCAGTATGACTTGTATCGCCCACAACTCACTTGTGTTCTAGTCGTGCATATAACATCTACGCATAAACCTGGCTCGGATGCCACTGTTAGGGGACGTAGTAATTTCAAAAATTTCCTACGCACACGCAAGATCATGGTGATGCATAGCAACGAGAGGGGAGAGTGTTGTCCACGTACCCTCATAGACCGAAAGCGGAAGCGTTATGACAATGCGGTTGATGTAGTCGTACGTCTTCACGATCGACCGATCCTAGTACCGAACGTACGGCACCTCCGCGATCTGCACACGTTCAGCTCGGTGACGTCCCACGAACTCACGATCCAGTAGAGCTTCGAGGGAGAGTTTCGTCCCCACGACGGCGTGATGACGGTGATGATGAAGCTACCGGCGCAGGGCTTCACCTAAGCACTACGACGATATGACCGAGGTGGATTATGGTGGAGGGGGGCACCACACACGGCTAAAAGATCAATGATCAACTTGTGTGTCTATGGGGTGCCCCCTTCCCCCGTATATAAAGGAGTGGAGGAGGGGAGGACCGGCCCTCTACTATGGCGCGCCCTGGGGAGTCCTACTCCCATCGGGAGTAGGATTCCCCCCTTCCAAGTAGTAGGAGTAGGAGAGAAGGAAGGGGAAGAGAGAAGAGAATGAAGGAGGGGGCGCCGCCCCTCCCCCTAGTCCAATTCGGACTAGGCCTTGGGGGGCGCGCAGCCTGCCCTAGGCAACCCCTCTCTCTCTCTCTCTCTTCCCTAAAGCCCAATAAGGCCCATATACTCTCCGGCGAATTCCCGTAACTCTCCGGTACTCCGATAAATACCCGAACCACTCAGAACCTTTCTGATGTCCGAATATAGCCTTACAATATATCGATCTTTATGTCTCGAACATTTCGAGACTCTTCGTCATGTCCCTGATCTCATCCGGGACTCCGAACAACCATCGGTACATAAAAACACATAAACTCATAATACCGATCGTCACCGAACGTTAAGCATGCGGACCCTACGGGTTCGAGAACTATGTAGACATGATCAAGACACGTCTCCGGTCAATAACCAATAGCGGAACCTGGATGCTCATATTGGTTCCTACATATTCTACGAAGATCTTTATCGGTCAAACCGCATAACAACATACGTTGTTCCCTTTGTCATCGGTATGTTACTTGCCCGAGATTCGATCGTCGGTATCTCAATACCTAGTTCAATTTCGTTACCGGCAACTCTCTTTTACTCGTTCCGTAATACATCATCCCGCAACTAAATCATTAGTTACATTGCTTGCAAGGCTTATAGTGATGTGCATTACCGAGAGGGCCCAAAGATACCTCTCCGATACTCGGAGTGACAAATCCTAATCTCGATCTATGCCAACCCAACAAACACCTTCGGAGACACCTGTAGAGCATCTTTATAATCATCCAGTTACGTTGTGACGTTTGATAGCACACAAGGTGTTCCTCCGGTATTCAGGAGTTGCATAATCTCATAGTCATAGGGACATGTATAAGTCATGAAGAAAGCAATAGCAATGAAACTGTAACGATCATAATGCTAAGCTAATGAATGGGTCTTGTCCATCACATCATTCTCCTAATGATGTGATCCCGTTCATCAAATGACAACACATGTCTATGGTTAGGAAACATAACCATCTTTGATAAATGAACTAGTCAAGTAGAGGCATACTAGGGACACTTTGTTTTGTCTAGTTATTCACACATGTACTAAATTTCTAGTTAATACAATTCTAGCATGAATAATAAACATTTATCATGAAATAAGGAAATAAATAATAACTTTATTATTGCATCTAGGGCATATTTCCTTCAACGCCATCCCTCTCTCTCGGCGCATCCACCTGGGATACCCCGAGCTAATCGGGATGGAGGACGCCATCCCTCCTCTCTCTCTCATGACATCTTCGTTGCCCCAACACCCTTGTCATAGAACTTGTCGTGTAGGTTGTTGTTTAGGCACGAGTATGGCCACGAGTGGGGAATTGTCGCTGCTATCAGACGATGCGGAGGAGTGCGCGGAATTTGCGAAGCTGGCGCAAAGTTCGGCGAGAGTGACATAGCCCCAGCCACAGGCACAGGTGGGTAGCAATTGGACATTGTGTGACGTGTCATTCTGCCAATGTGGGGTGAGGCTGAGATGATCGGTCTACTCTCCTCGTTGAGCTCAAGCCATTGTGGCTCTAATGGCCCGCAGTTTCGAAGTTATAGGACTAAACTGACACACTTCCAATAGGTTTAGAACCTAAAACTGCAGTTTCGAAGTTATAGGACTAAAATGACACATCTCCAATAGTTTTAGGACCTAAAACTGCGATTTCGAAGTTGTAGGACTAAACTGACACACCTCCAATAGTTTTAGGACTTATAATGCATTTTATTCAATTCAGTTTCTAGTTTTTAAACTTTATTATTCTTTTTGAAACCCGTTCAAAAATTTGAGAAAATGTTTGGAGTACCAGAAAATGTTCTTATTTTCAAATATTGTTTACAATTTCAAAAAAAAGTTGTGGAATTTCAAAATATGTTCCCATTTTTTATTTTTCTGTGCACAAATTTAAGATATGTCTGTGTTTCAAAAAAGGTTGATAAATTTTAAAAGGTATGTGGTTTGCAAATATTTTCCAATATTTTCATCAATTGTTGGGAATTTGTTAACTGTTTTGGAAAAAGTGTTCAAGTTTGTACAATTTCCATACAAAATTTGAAATTCCAAAATTGTTGAAAAATTAATGATTAGGACATAAGAAATTGTTCATATTGATATATAATGATGGAAATTGCAAATAATAGAAGCATTCAAATTAGGAAAAACTCTATGCTCGGAGATGCACCTGTCTAGCATAGTCTGGCACACTCCTCTTAACTGGTGTTTTTTTTAACTGTGAATAAATGACCCAAACTTCTATAATGGTCTGGCATGGACATACGAGGCATCCATGTGAAATTTGAATGACTTCGGACATTGTTTACATGTTGCGACACATCTGTCCATTTATTTATAATTTATCATCGAGAAAACTCCAGAAAATGCAAAACTTGTAAAAAATCTAAACTACTTGGCATGATGCCTTGGGGCCATTTGACGGTTGTCGAAAAACAATGAGCTTTCAAAGAAACCCTTTTAGCCTAACCGAACACCCTTCGTTGACCATTGTCTATATTTTGACATCCTTAAAATGAGCCCAACTTTGCAAGATGGTAGGCAATGCCCATGGTAGGCATCCATGACTGGTTTGGACGACTTTCGACCCTGTATGCAAGTTGTGACATGTCCGATCATTTATCAACCTTTTTAAATGGAGAAAACTCCAGAAAAATCAAAACTTATCAAAAATCCAAACAACTTAGCATGGTGTCTTGAATTGTTATACAAGGCCATGAAAAAAAATTGGGGCCATTTAAGGGGTGTTGAGAAACAAGGTGCTCCCAAGCGGACCCTTATAGCCTACCCGAACACTCTCCGTCGAATATGGTATTTCTTTGGAAATCTTAAGATCGGCCGCAAATTTTGCAAGCAGGTGGGCATGCCCATGTTAGGCATACATGCTTGGTTTGAATTACTTTCGACATATGCACGTTGCGACATGTCTAGCCATTAGTCGACCTTTTTCATCGAGAAATTCCAGGAAATGCTAAACTTGTTGAAAACATAAACAACTTGCCATGGCACCTTGAATTGGCATACAAAGCCATGGAATACAATTGAGGTGATTTCAAGGATGTTGAGAAACAACGTGCTCTAAGACGGAGCCTTCTGGCCTACCCGAACACCCTCCGTTCAATATGGTCTATTTTTATACATCCTTGGAACGACCCCAACTTTTTTCCACTAGGTGGGTATGAAGGAAATATGCCCTAGAGGCAATAATAAAGTTGTTATTTTATATTTCCTTATATCATGATAAATGTTTATTAATCATAATAGAATTGTATTAACCAGAAACTTGATACATGTGTGGATACATAGACAAAACACCATGTCCCTAGTAAGCCTCTACTAGACTAGCTCGGTAATCAAAGATTATTAAGTTTCCTAACCATAGACATGTGTTCTCATTTGATGAACGGGATCACATCATTAGGAGAATGATGTGATGGACAAGACCCATCCGTTAGCTTAGCATATTGATCGTTCAGTTTTATTGCTATTGCTTTCTTCATGTCAAATAAATATTCCTTCCACTATGAGATTATGCAACTCTCGGATACCAGAGGAATGTATTATGTGCTATCCAACGTCACAACGTAACTGGGTGATTATAAAGATGCTCTACAGGTATCTCCAAAGGTGTTTGTTGGGTTGGCATAGATCAAGATTAGGATTTGTCACTCCAACTATCGGAGAGGTATCTCTGGGCCCTCTCGGTAATGCAGATCATAAGAAGCCTTGGAAGCAAAGTGACTAATGAGTTAGTTGCAAGATGATGTATTACGGAACGAGTAAAGAGACTTGACGGTAACGAGATTGAACTAGGTATGAAGATACCGACGATCGAATCTCGGGCAAGTAACATACCGATAGACAAAGGGAATAACGTATGTTTTCATTACGGTACGACCGATAAAGATCTTCGTAGAATATGTGGGATCCAATATGATCATCCAGGTTCCGCTGTTGGTTATTGATCAGAGAGGTGTCTCGGTCATGTCTACATAGTTCTCGAACCCGTAGGGTCCGCACGCTTAACGTTCGATGATGATTTTGTATTATATGAGTTATGTGATTTGGTGACCGAATGTTGTTCGGAGCCCCGGATGAGATCACGGACATGAAGAGGAGTCTCGAAATGGTCAATAGGTAAATATTCATATATAGGACGATGATATTCGGGCACCGGGTACATATCGGGTCACCGGAAGGGGTTCCGGGCAACCCCCCGGCAACTATATGGGCCTAATGGGCCAAGAGGCGAAACGCAGCAGCCAGCATGGGCTGCTGCGCCCCCCATATAGGCCGAACCTCGAGGGGAAGGAATGAGGGGAAGAGAGAAAGGAAGGGGAGGGATTCGGCCTCCCCCTTCCTTCCCACCTCCCTCCTCCTTCCTTCCCCCTCTGGAAATTATAGTAAGTGTTGTTGACAGAGTTCTTCACTCACTGCCACCAAGCTATAAAGGCTTCGTGATGAACTATAATATGCAAGAGATGGAAAAGACAATTCCCAAGCTCTTCGCAATGCTCAAAGCTACGGATGTAGAAATCAAGAAGGAGCATCAAGTGTTGATGGTTAACAAGACCACTAGTTTCAAGAAAAGGGGCAAAGGAAAGAAGGGGAACTTCAAGAAGAATGGCAAACAAGTTGCCATTCCCGGGAAGAAGCCCTAGTCTGGACCTAAGCCTGAAACAGAGTGCTTCTAGTGCAAAGGGATTGGTCACTGGAAGCGGAACTGCCCCAAGTATTTGGCGGATAAGAAGGATGGCAAAGTGAACAAAGGTATATTTGATATACATGTTATTGATGTGTACCTTACTAATGCTCATAGTAGTGCCTAGGTATTTGATACCGGTTTGGTTGCTCATATTTGTAACTCGAAACAGGGGCTACGAATTAAATGAAGGTTGGCTAAGGACGAGGTGACGATGCGCGTCGGGAATGGTTCCAAGGTCGATGTGATCGCTATCGGCACGCTACCTCTACATCTACCTTCGGGATTAGTTTTAGACCTGAATAATTGTTATTTGGTGCCAGCATTGAGCATGAACATTATATTTGGATCTTGTTTAATGCGAGGCGGTTATTCATTTAAATCTGAGAATAATGGTTGTTCTATTTATATGAGTAATATCTTTTATGGTCATGCACCCTTGAAGAGTGGTCTATTTTTGTTGAATCTCGATCATGGTGATACACATATTCATAATATTGATGCCAAAAGATGCAAAGTTGATAATGATAGTGCAACATATTTGTGGCACTGCCGTTTAGGTCATATTGGTGTAAAGCGCATGAAGAAACTCCATGCGGATGGACTTTTAGAATCACTTGATTATGAATCATTTCATGGTTGCGAACCATGCCTCATGGGAAAGATGACTAAAACTCCGTTCTCCGGAACAATGGAGCGAGCCACTGACTTATTGGAAATTATACATACCGATGTATGCAGTCCGATGAGTGTTGAGGCTCGCGGTGGGTATCGTTATTTTCTGACCTTCACAGATGATTTGAGCAGATATGGGTATATCTACTTGATGAAACACAAGTCTGAAACATTTGAAAAGTTCAAAGAATTTTAGAGTGAAGTGGAGAATCATCGTAACAAGAAAATAAAGTTTCTACGATCTGATCGCGGAGGCGAATATTTGAGTTACAAGCTTGGCCTTCATTTAAAACAATGTGGAATAGTTTCACAACTCACGCCACGTGGAACACCACAGTGTAATGGTGTGTCCGAATGTTGTAACCATACTTTATTAGATAGGGTGCGACCTATGATGTCTCTTACCGATTTACCACTATCGTTTTAGGGTTATGCATTAGAGACAGCTGCATTCACGTTAAATAGGGCACCGTCTAAATCCGTTGAGACGACACCGTATGAACTGTGGTTTGGCAAGAAACCTAAGCTGTCGTTTCTTAAAGTTTGGGGTTGCAATGCTTATGTGAAAAAGCTTTAGCCTGATAAGCTCGAACCCAAATCGGAGAAGTGCGTCTTCATAGGATACCCAAAAGAAACTATTGGGTACACCTTCTATCACAGATCCGAAGGCAAGATCTTTGTTTCTAAGAATGGATCCTTTCTAGAGAAGGAGTTTTCTCGAAAGAAGTGAGTGGGAGGAAAGTGGAACTTGATGAGTAACTGTACCTTCTCTCGAATTGGAAAGTAGCTCAACACGGAAAATTGTTCCCGTGATGCCTACACCAACTAGACAGGAAGCTAATGATAATGATCATGAAACTTCAGATCAAGTTACTACCGAACCTCGTAGGTCAACCAGAGCACGTTCCGCACCAGAGTGGTACGGTAATCTTGTTCTAGAAGTCATGTTACTAGACCATGACGAACCTACGAACTATGAGGAAGCGATGATGAGCCCAAATTCCGCAAAATGGCTTGAGGCCATGAAATCTGAGATATGATCCATGTATGAGAACAAAGTGCGGACTTTGGTTGACTTGCCCGATGATCGGTGAGCCATAGAGAATAAATGGATCTTTAAGAAGAAGACTGACGTTGATGGCAATGTTAGTGTCTACAAAGCTCGACTTGTCGTGAAAGGTTTTCAACAAGTTCAAGGAGTTGACTACGATGAGACTTTCTCACCCGTAGCGATGCTTAAGTCTGTCCGAATCATGTTAGCATTTGCCGCATTTTATGATTATGAAATCTGGCAAATGGACGTCAAAACTTTCCTTAATGGATTTCGTAAAGAAGAGTTGTATATGATGCAACCAGAAGGATTTGTCGATCCTAAAGGTGCTAACAAAGTGTGCAAGCTCCAGCGATTCATTTATGGACTGGTGCAAGCATCTTGGAGTTGGAATAGACGCTTTGATGAGGTGATCAAAGCATATGGTTTTATACAGACTTTTGGAGAAGCATCTATTTACAAGAAAGTGAGTGGGAGCTCTGTAGCATTTCTAATATTATATGTGGATGACAAATTGTTGATTGGAAATGATATAGAATTTCTGGATAGCATAAAAGGATACTTGAATAAGAGTTTTTCAATGAAAGACCTCGGTGAAGCTGCTTATATATTGGGCATCAAGATCTATAGAGATAGATCAAGATGCTTAATTGGACTTTCACAAAACACATACCTTGATAAAGTTTTGAAGAAGTTCAAAATGGATCAAGCAAAGACAGGGTTCATGCCTGTGTTATAAGGTGTGAAGTTGAGTCAAACTCATCATATCGGATAAGCAGGCTACCTTAGTTAATAAGATGGCCGCTAAACCAGATTTCTATGAAAATAAAGATGAAGATCTAAAAGTTATTGATGTGTCCCCTATTAAATCCTTGTTTTGCAATATGAATCTTGATAATGATGGGACTGAATATGGTCCACCTTTACCTAGAAGGCGTTCCAAAAATTCGGAGTTTTTAGATCGTGATGCTAAAATTGATAAAAGTGGGATTGAACAGAACAAAACCCTAGATATTAATAAACCCACTATTTTGGACTTCAAGGAATTTAATTATGATAATTGCTCTTTGATAGATTGTATTTCCTTGTTGCAATCCGTGCTAAATTCTCCTCATGCTTATAGTCAAAATAAAGCTTTTACCAAACATATCGTTGATGCTTTGATGCAATCTTATGAAGAAAAACTTGAGTTAGAAGTTTCTATCCCTAGAAAACTTTATGATGAGTGGGAACCTACTATTAAAATTAAGATTAAAGACCATGAATGCTATGCTTTGTGTGATTTGGGTGCTAGTGTTTCCACGATTCCAAAAACTTTGTGCGATTTGCTAGGTTTCCATGATCTTGATGATTGCTCTTTAAACTTGCACCTTGCGGATTCCACTATTAAGAAACCTATGGGAAGAATTAATGATTTTCTTATTGTTGCAAATAGGAACTATGTGCCCGTAGATTTTATTATTCTTGATATGGATTGCAATCCTTCATGTCCTATTATTCTTGGTAGACCTTTCCTTAGAACGATTGGTGCAATTATTGATATGAAGGAAGGGAATATTAGATTACAATTTCCATTAAAGAAAGGCATGGAACACTTACCTAGGAAGAAAATAAAACTACCATATGAATCTATTATGAGAGCCACTTATGGATTGCCAACCAAAGATGGCAATACCTAGATCTATCCTTACTTTTATGCCTAGCTAGGGGCGTTAAACGATAGCGCTTGTTGGGAGGCAACCCAATTTTATATTTTAGTTTTTTTCTTTTTGCTTCTGTTTAGGAATAAATATTTGATCTAGCCTCTGGTTAGATGTGTTTTTATGTTTTAATTAGTGTTTGTGCCAAGTTAAACCTATAGGATCTTCTTGGATGATAGTTATTTGATCTTGCAGAAATTTCCAGAAACTTTCTGTTCACGAAAATAATTGTTAAAAATCACCAGAACGTGATAAAATATTGATTACAATTTCTGCTGATCAATAAACAAATTGTCTAGGTCGTCCTATTTTGTCTGAATTTTTTGGAGTTACAGAAGTTTGCGTTAGTTACAGATTACTACAGACTGTTCTGTTTTTGACAGATTTTGTTTTTCGTGTGTTGTTTGCTTATTTTGATGAATCTATGGCTTGTAAAATAGTTTATAAACCATAGAGAAGTTGGAATACAGTAGGTTTAACACCAATATAAATAAAGAATGAGTTCATTACAGTACCTTGAAGTGGTCTTTTGTTTTCTTTCGCTAACGGAGCTCACGAGATTTTCTGCTGAGTTTTGTGTTGTGAAGTTTTCATGTTTTGGGTGAAAGATTTGATGGATTATGGAACAAGGAGTGGCAAGAGCCTAATATTGGGGATGCCCATGGCACCCCCAAGATAATCTAAGGACACCAAAAAGCCAAAGCTTGGGGATGCCCCGGAAGGCATCCCCTCTTTCGTCTACTTCCATCGGTAACTTTACTTGGAGCTATATTTTTATTCACCACATGATATGTGTTTTGCTTGGAGCGTCTTGTATGATTTGAGTCTTTGATTTTTAGTTTAACACAATCAACCTTGCTGTACACACCTTTTGAGAGACACACACATGATTCGGAAATTATTAAAATACTCTATGTGCTTCACTTATATCTTTTGAGTTATATAGTTTTTGCTCTAGTACTTCACTTATATATTTTAGAGCATGGTGGTGGATTTGTTTTATAGAAACTATTGATCTCTCATGCTTCACTTAGATTATTTTGAGAGTCTTAAATAGCATGGTAATCTGCTTAATTAATCCTAATATGCTAGGTATTCAAGATTAGTAAAAACTTTCTTATGAGTGTTTTGAATACTAAGAGAAGTTTGATGCTTGATGATTGTTTTGAGACATGGAGGTAGTGATATTAAAGTCGTGCTAGTTAAGTAGTTGTGAATTTGAGAAATACTTCTGTTGAAGTTTGCAAGTCCCGTAGCATGCACGTATGGTAAACGTTATGTAACAAATTTGAAACATGAGGTGTTCTTTGATTGTCCTCCTTATGAGTGGCGGTCGGGGACGAGCGATGGTCTTTTCCTACCAATCTATCCCCCTAGGAGCATGCGCGTAGTGCTTGGTTTTTGATGACTTGTAGATTTTTGCAATAAGTATGTGAGTTCTTTATGACTAATGTTGAGTCCATGGATTATACGCACTCTCACCTTTCCACCATTGCTAGCCTCTTCGGTACCGTGCATTGCCCTTTCTCACATTGAGAGTTGGTGCAAACTTCGCCGGTGCATCCAAACCCCGTGATATGATACGCTCTTTCACACATAAACCTCCTTATATCTTCCTCAAAACAGCCACCATACCTACCTATTATGGCATTTCCATAGCCATTCCGAGATATATTGCCATGCAACTTTCCACCATCTAGTTTATCATGACACGTTCATCATTGTCATATTGCTTTGCATGATCATGTAGTTGACATAGTATTTGTGGCAAAGCCACCATTCATAATTCCTTCATACGTGTCACTCTTGGTTCATTGCATATCCCGGTACACCGCCGGAGGCATTCATATAGAGTCATACTTTCTTCTAGTATCGAGTTGTAATCATTGAGTTGTAAATAAATAGAAGTGTGATGATCATCATTTTCTAGAGCATTGTCCCAAGTGAGGAATATAAAAAGAGAGAGAGAGAAAGGCCATAAAAAAGAGAAGGCCCAAGAAAAATGAGAGAAAAAGAGAGAAGGGACAATGTTACTATCCTTTTACCACACTTGTGCTTCAAATTTGCACCATAATCTTCATGATAGAGAGTCTCTTGTTTTGTCACTTTCATATACTAGTGGGAATTTTTCATTATAGAACTTGGCTTGTATATTCCAACAATGGGCTTCCTCAAGTGCCCTAGGTCTTCGTGAGCAAGCAAGTTGGATGCACACCCACTTAGTTTATTTTTTTGAGCTTTCATATATTTATAGCTCTAGTGCATCCGTTGCATGGCAATCCCTACTCCTTGCATTAACATCAATCGATGGGCATCTCCATAGCTCATTGATTAGCCTCGTTGATGTGAGACTTCCTCCTTTTTTGTCTTCTCCACATAACCCCCATCATCATATTCTGTTCCACCCATAGTGCTATGTCCATGGCTCGCGCTCATGTATTACGTGAAGGTTGAAAAAGTTTGAGATTTCTAAAGTATGAAACAATTGCTTGGCTTGTCATCGGGGTTGTGCATGATGAGAGCATTCTTGTGTGACAAAGATGGAGCATGACTAAACTATATGATTTTGTAGGGATGAAATTTCTTTGGCCATGTTATTTTGAGAGGACATAATTGCTTAGTTAGTATGCTTGAAGTATTATTATTTTTATGTCAATATGAACTTTTATCTTGAATCTTTCGGATCTGAATATTCATACCACAATTAAGAAGAATTACATTGAAATTATGCCAAGTAGCACTCCGCATCAAAAATTCTGTTTTTATCATTTACCTACTCGAGGACAAGCAGGAATTAAGCTTGGGGATGCTTCATACGTCTCCAACGTATCTATAATTTTTGATTGCTCCATGCTATATTATCTTCTGTTTTGGACATTATTGGGCTTTATTATTCACTTTTATATTATTTTTGGGACTAACCTATTAACCGAAGGCCCAGCCCAGAATTGCTATTTTTTGCCTATTTCAGAGTTTCGCAGAAAAAGAATATCAAACGGAATCCAAACGGAATGAAACCTTCGGTAACGTGATTTTCGGAACGAACATGATCCAGGAGACTTGGACCCTACGTCAAGAAACAAAGCAGGAAGCCACGAGGTAGGGGGGCGCGCCTACCCCCCTAGGGCACGCCCTCCACCCTCGTGGGCCCCACGTTGCTCCACCGACGTACTCCTTCCTCCTATATATACCTACGTACCCCCAAACGATCAGATACGGAGCCAAAAACCTAATTCCACCGCCGCAACCTTCTGTACCCACGAGATCCCATCTTGGGGCCTATTCCGGAGCTCCGCCGGAGGGGGCATCCATCACGGAGGGCTTCTACATCAACACCATAGCCTCTCCGATGAAGTGTCAGTAGTTTACCTCAGACCTTCAGGTCCATAGTTAGTAGCTAGATGGCTTTCTCTCTCTTTTTGGATCTCAATACAATGTTCTCCCCCTCTCTCGTGGAGATCTATTCGATGTAATCTTCTTTTGCGGTGTGTTTGTTGAGACCGATGAATTGTGGGTTTATGATCAAGTTTATCTATGAACAATATTTGAATCTTTTGAATTCTTTTATGTATGATTGGTTATCTTTGCAAGTCACTTCAAATTATCAGTTTGGTTTGGCCTACTAGATTGATCTTTCTTGCAATGGGAGAAGTGCTTAGCTTTGGGTTCAATCTTGCGGTGTCCTTTCCCGGTGACAGTAGGGGCAGCAAGGCACGTATAGTATTGTTGCCGTCGAGGATAACAAGATGGGGTTTTTATCATATTGCATGAATTTATCCCTCTACATCATGTCTTCTTGCTTAAGGCGTTACTCTGTTCTTATGAACTTAATACTCTAGATGCATGTTGGATAGCGGTCGATGTGTGGAGTAATAGTAGTAGATGCAGGCAGGAGTTGGTCTACTTGTCTCGGACGTGATGCCTATATACATGATCATACCTAGATATTCTCATAACTATGCTCAATTCTGTCAATTGCTCAACAGTAATTTGTTCACCCACCGTAAAATACTTATGCTCTTGAGAGAAGCCACTAGTGAAACCTATGGCCCCCGGGTCTATCTTCATCATATTAATCTTCCAACACTTAGTTATTTCCGTTGCTTTTTTACTTTTCTTTTATTTTACTTTGCATCTTTATCATAAAAATACCAAAAATATTATCCTATCATATCTATCAGATCTCACTCTCGTAAGTGACCGTGTAGGGATTGACAACCCCTTATCGCGTTGGTTGCGAGGATTTATTTGTTTTGTGTAGGTACGAGGGACTCGCGCGTAGCCTCCTACTGGATTGATACCTTGGTTCTCAAAAACTGAGGGAAATACTTATGCTACTTTGCTGCATCACCCTTTCCTCTTCAAGGGAAAACCAACGCAGTGCTCAAGAGGTAGCAGGGAGACATGGATATTTGCAAAATACATACAGATCTGAATGTGGCAGACCCGTTGACTAAGTCTCTTCCACGAGCAAAACATGATCATCACCAAGACTCCATGGGTGCTAGAATCATTACAATGTAATCTAGATTATTGACTCTAGTGCAAGTGGGGGACTGAAGGAAATATGCCCTAGAAGCAATAATAAAGTTATTATTTATATTTCCTTATACCATGATAAATGTTTATTATTCATGCTAGAATTGTATTAACCGGAAACTTGATACATGTGTGGATACATAGACAAAACACAGTGTCCCTAGTAAGCCTCTACTAGACTAGCTCATTAATCAAAGATAGTTAAGTTTCCTAATCATAGACATGTGTTGTCATTTGATGAGCGGGATCACATCATTAGGAGAATGATGTGATGGACATGACCCATCCGTTAGCTTAGCATATTGATCGTTCAGTTTTATTGCTATAGCTTTCTTCATGTCATATACATATTCCTTTGACTATGAGATTATGCAACTCCCGGATACCGGAGGAATGCCTTGTGTGCTATCAAATGTCACAACGTAACTGGGTGATTATATAGATGCTCTACAGATATCTCCTAAGGTGTTTGTTGGGTTGACATAGATCGAGATTAGGATTTGTCACTCCGAGTATCGAAGAGGTATCTCTGGGCCCTCTCGGTAATACACATCATAATAAGCCTTGCAAGCAATGTGACTAATGAGTTAGTTACGTGATGATGTATTACGGAACGAGTAAAGAGACTTTCCGGTAACGAGATTGAACTAGGTATGAAGATACCAACGATTGAATCTCGGGCAAGTAACATACCGATGACAAATGGAATAACGTATGTTGTCATTCCGGTAGGACTGATAAAGATCTTCGTAGAATATGTCGGAACCAATATGAGCATCCAGGTTCTGCTGTTGGTTATTGACCGGAGAGGTGACTTGGTCATTTCTACATAGTTCTCGAACCCGTAGGGTCCGCACGCTTAACGTTTGATGACGGTTTTGTATTATATGAGTTATGTGATTTGTTGACGGAATGTTGTTCGGAGTCTCGGATGAGATCACGGACATGACTAGGAGTCTCGAAATGGCCGAGAGGTAAAGATTTGTATATAGGACAATGGTATTCGGACACCGGAAGTGTTTCGGGGGTACCAGGTACATATCGGGTCACCGGAAGGGGTTCCGGGCATCCCCCTAGGAACTACATGGGCCTAATGGGCCAAGAGTGGGACAGACCAGCCCCTAAGGGGCTGGTGCTCCCCATGTAGGTGAAATTAGGGGGGAAGGAAAGAGGAGAAGAGAGAAAAGAAGGGGAGGGATTCGGCCTCCCCCTTCCTTCTCTCCCCCCTCTTCCTTCCTTCCCCCTCCTGGAATTATGGTAAGGGGGGGGGGGGCGAATAGGATTAGGGCCTTATACGTCTGCGATGTATCTACTTTTCGTATCGCTTTTCCTCTTTTTTTGGACACTAATTTGCATCATTTGAATGAAACTAACCCCGGACTGACGCTGTTTTCAGCAGAACTACCATGGTGTTTTTTTGTGTGCAGAAATAAAAGTTCTCGGAACAGGACGAAACTTTGCGAGGATTTTTTATATAATAAAACGCATTTCTGGAGGCAACAAATACCGGAGGGGACACCTGGGTGGGCACAACCCACCAGGGCGCGCCACCCCCCCTCCAGGCGCGCCCAGGTGGGTTGTCCCCACCTGGTGGCCCCGCAGACCCTGAAACCGGCGCTATAAAATCCTATTTTCGGAGAAAAAATCAGGGAGAAAGAATTATCGTGTTCCACGAGACGGAGCTGCCGTTACCTCATGTTCTTCATCGGGAGGCCAGATCCGGAGTCCGTTTGGGGCTCCAGAGAGGGGGATCTTCGTTCTTCGACATCACCAACCCTTCTCCATCGGCAATTCCATGATGCTCCCCACCGGGAGTGAGTAATTCCTTCGTAGGCTCGCTGGTTGGTGAGGAGTTGGATGAGATTCATCATGTAATCGAGTTAGTTTTGTTAGGGCTTGATCCCTAGTATCCACTATGTTCTGAGATTGATGTTGCTATGACTTTGCCATGCTTATTGCTTGTCACTTTGGGTCCGGGTGCCATGATTTCAGATCTGAACCATTTATGTTATCACCATTATATCTATGTTCTAGATCCGATCTTGCAAGTTTTAGTCACCTACTACGTGTTATGATCCGGCAACCCTGGAGTGACAATCGTTGGGACCACTCCCGGTGATGACCGTGGTTTGAGGAGTTCATGTATTCACCGTGTGTTAATGCTTTGTTCCGGTTCTCTATTAAAAGGAGGCCTTAATATCCCTTAGTTTCCAATATGGACCTGCCGCCACGGGAGGGTAGGACAAAAGATGTCATGCAAGTTCTTTCCATAAGCACGCATGACTATTTACGGAATACACGCCTACATTATATTTATGAACTGGAGCTAGTGACGTATCGCCCTAGGTTATGACTGTCACATGATGAATAGCATCTAACAAATTACCGATCCAATGCCTAAGAATTTATCTTCTATTGTTTCTGCCAAGTTACTACTATTATTGTTACTATTGCAATTGCTACAAAATCACTGCTATCACTGTTACTGTTACTATTGCTGCTGCTACTATTATCCAAACTATCATACTACTTTGCTATTGATTTCTTGCTGCAGATAATTAATCTCCCGGTGTGGTTGAATTGACAACTCAGCTGCTAATACTTGCAAATATTCTTTGGCTCCCCTTGTGTCGAATATATAAATTTGGGTTGAATACTCTACCCTCGAAAACTATTGTGATCCCCTATACTTGTGGGTTATCAAGACCTTTTTCTAGCGCCGTTGCTGGGAAGCATAGCTATATTTGTTGGGTCAGTTGGGATTATTATCAATTTATCACTATGAAGAATCTGAAGGATGCTAAGACTAAGATTTGTCCCTCTAAGACGAGGGGAGGTAAGGAACTGCCATCCAACTCCGCTTTAGATTCACCTTCTGTTATAAGTAGACTTGCAACACCACCACATGCTATTAATCCTGACATGTCGCAAGTTATTGATGATGCTACTTCTGCTATGAATGATGCTAGTACGTTGCTTTATGATAATGTGCCACTAGGTGAATTTCTTGATGAACAAATTGCTAGAGTAACACATCATGATATTATTGAAACTGATTATGAGATTCAAACTGAAAATCTTGAAACACCTAATAGAACTAGCCTTCCCAGATATGAAATGCCTAAGGTACCGGAAGGTTATGTTATGAATGAGGAGAAAACTAGAGATATTCTTGCTTGTAAGGATAGAGATGATCTAGAGAAATTATTATGCAAGTATAAAGAAAAATCTCTGAATGCTAGAATGCAATATGATCCTAAGTTTGCTACCTCACCTATCTTTATTGATGATAAGGATTATGAATTCTCTGTCGACCCAGAGTTCATCACTTTGGTTGAATCTGATCCTTTCCATGGTTATGAAACTGAAACTGTTGTGGCACATCTTACTAAGTTGAATGACATAGCCACCCTTTTTACTCATGGTGAGAAAACTCGCTATTACTATATTCTCAAATTATTTTCGTTCTCATTAAATGGTGATGCTAAAGCTTGGTACAATGCTCTTACTCTTGGCTGTGTGTAGTCCCCAGGATATGATTTATTACTTCTCTGAAAAGTATTTTCCTACTCATAAGAAACAAGTTGCCTTACATGAAAAATTTAATTTTGTGCAAATTGAAGAAGAGAGTCTCCCACAAGCTTGGGGGAGGCTTCTCCAACTGCTTAATGCTTTGCCTGATCATCCTCTTAAGAAAAATGAAATACTTGATATCTTCTATAATGGACTAATCGATGCTTCTAGGGATTTCCTAGATTGTTGTGCTGGTTGTGTTTCCAGGGAACGAACTATTGGTCAAGCTGAAGAATTATTGAATAACATATTGAAAAATTATGATGATTGGACTCTTCCTGAACCACCACCTAAACCCACTCTGAAGAAGAGGGGTATCTTATATCTCGGTCCTGAAGATATGCAAGAGGTAAAGAAATCTATGAAGGAAAAGGTATTAAAGCCGAGGATGTTAAAAATTTACCTCCTATTGAATAAATACATGGGCTTAATACACCACCACTGCCTAAGGTGGTAGAGGTAAATTCTCTAACGAAATTCATTGATAATGATAATTGTCACAATATGCACCCTAGCCAATGTCTTTATGTGTTTGAGATTACATTAGAAAACAAGATTACTTCAATGCAAATGTTATGAAACAATTGAAATACAATTCTGATATGATTGCTCGCTTGAGTGACTTGTTATTTAGAATCTCAAATGATGTTAGGGGTGTGGGAAAGCATGCTTCTATGGTTCAAACCCAGTTAGAACAAGTTGTTAAATCTCAAAGAGAATTGCTCGATGAAATGAATAA
This sequence comes from Triticum aestivum, assembly GCF_018294505.1. Taxonomy (NCBI): domain Eukaryota; kingdom Viridiplantae; phylum Streptophyta; class Magnoliopsida; order Poales; family Poaceae; genus Triticum; species Triticum aestivum. The sequence continues at coordinate 454,971,646 of NC_057802.1, read as the reverse complement.
TAATATCAATGATCATGCTGTTAGAGTAATGACTAGAGGAGGTAGGATGAGTCAGGAACCACTTTATCCTGAGGGACACCCAAAAAGAATTGAATAAGACTCTCAAAGAGTTAACACTGATGCAGGTAGTCCTTCTAAAAGGAAAAAGAAGAAGAAAAATGATAGGACTTTGCATGCCTCTAGTGAACCTGAAGTAGAAAAACCTCCTGATAATGATAATGAAGTTTCTATCTCTGATGCCAAAACTCAATCTGATAATGAACACTCACCTTATGATAATGAAAAATATAATGATGTGGTTCATGAAGATACTCAAACAAATAATAAAGAACCAGACAATGATGTTGAGATAGAACCAGCAGTTGATCTTGATAACCCACAACCCAAGAATACACGATGTGATAAAAGAGACTTTATTTCTAGAAAACACGGTAAAGAAAGAGAACCATGGGTTCAAAAACCTATGCCCTTTCCACCTAAGTCAACTAAAAAGAAAGATGATGAAGAATCCGAATGCTTTGTTGAAATGCTGAGGCCAGTCTTTTTGCGTACGCGCTAGACTGATATCCTTAAAATGCCTCCTTATGCAAAGTACATGAAAGCCATCATCACCAATAAGAGAAAAATACCAGAAGCTAAAATCTCCACCATGCTTGCTAATTATACTTTTTAAAGATGAAGTACCTAAAAAACTTGGAGATCCGGGAATACTAACTATACCTTGCTCCATAAAAAGAAACTATGTGAAAACTGCTTTATGTGATTTAGGAGCTGGTGTTAGTGTTATGCCTTTCTCTTTATATAAAAGACTTGATTTGAATAACCTCACACCTACTGAAATATCTTTGCAAATGGCTAACAAATCAACTGCCATACCTATCGGTATTTGTGAAGATGTGCCCGTTGTTGTTCTAATGTTACTATTTTGACTGGCTTTGTTATACTTGAGATGTCCGAGGACGACAACATGTCGATTATCCTTGGTAGACCCTTCTTGAATACCGCAGGGGCTGTTATTGCTTGCAATAAAAGCAAGGTCACTTTTCATATCAATGGTAATGAGCGTACGGTGCACTTTCCGAAGAAACAATTCCAAGTGGATGGTATTAATGTTATTGAAAAATCTCCGACAATCACTATTGGAAGTTTTCAACTACCTCTACCTACTGTCAAAAAGAAATATGAAATGCTTATTGTTGGGGATATTCATATCCCCGTTGAGGTAACTTAGTGATTTATGAAAGTTCTTCAGTTTCATGCTAATCGAAAGTGGTTGTTAATAAGATCTGATCAACCTTATTAATGGATCATTTTTGAGAGGTATGAAGTTGATGAATTTAGTGAGCACTACCTTCTGTCCCTACCTTTTGTTTTATGTTTTTATTAGTTAAATAAAGTAAAATGCCATGTTTTGTCTGTTTTCTGAATTTCCCGTGGAATAAAAAAATGACCCAAAAATAAAAGTTCTCAGAAAGCTCTAAACTTTTAATATGATTTTTTTTTGAATATTTAAGAATTTTTGGTGCAAATAATGTCAGAGGGAGGTGCACCAGGTGGGCACAACCCACCTGGGCGCGCCAGGACCCCCAGGCGCGCCCTGGTGGGTTGTGGTCCCCACGTGGGCCATCTCACTTATCTGTTCATACCACTTCATCACCTACCTCCAGAAAAAAATTACCATTGCTCTCTCTCTCTCTCTCTCGTGTTCTTGCTCTCAAACCCGCGAATTTTGATCTCTTTGCTCGAAGCTCCGTTTCCGAAACTGTTTCAGGAAATTGTTGCTTGGTATGTGACTCCTCCGTTTGTCCAATTAGTTTTTGCTTTAGTGGTTTATATTTTGAATAATTAGCTACTCTTGGTGCTGCTGTAGATGAGCTTGCATGTTGAATTCTTAGAGTTCCAAGTAGTTTGAATGCTTGCTTTGGCCTCTATGTATCCCTATGAGTAGTTGCTACCAATCTTATAAAGTTTTGTTGATAAATTTTTGTCACCTAAAAATTTCCAGAAAATTGTACGCGAATATGATGAACCTCTTTGGAAGGATGTCTTCGAAGAGGAGATCCTCGGAGGCATCTTCTAGTGACAGTTCTGTTCGTCGGTCTTATGTTGAACCAAGTGAGAGTTCCATACGAGATGCCACCACCAAAACATGCTTATGGCCATGCGACGATTCTATGGTCAGTGTGGGCATTAAGGAGGAATTTGAGCAATATGTTCACAATGCCGATCTCGGTCCCTACATTTCAGATAAGTGCAATCAACACCACACTCTCACTGAATCATTTGTTAAAGGAATTAAATTCCATCCCCGTGAGTCTAGGGTGTCATTTAAAATGTATGAAAATTCATTTACCATATCACTTGAGAGATTTGCTCACCACTGCAAAATTCCATTCTGGGGTTCGCTTGACGAACCACCGAGAGCTGAGTTCCAAACATTTTTGTCTAGCCTTTGCTACGGTGAGAATAGGGGAGTGACGCAAGGTAGAATAAAGAGCATTCATTTTCCCGCAATTCAGTACTTTGCATTATTCAATGGGAAATGTATTGTAGGCAAACAAGATTGTAGTACACTTTGTGCTCCAGACTTGAGCCTCGTACGCGCCGCTCTCACCGGTGACAGAAGCTATAATCTTGGAGCGATTGTTGCATGGAGGTTGCAACACAATGCTAATAGTGGTTATTTTTATGGTGGAATTTCTGCCACACGCTTAGCAAGAGAGATGGGTGTTTCACCTTTGCCATATGACCCTATTTTACCCACGCAGTATTTAGACTTTGATGCTATGAAGCATCATAAGATCCTTAAGGGTAAACCTGATAATTTCACCTACAAATTGTTGTTTAATCAAGACTCCATTGTATACACATATTTGCATGCGCCCGCTCTCTTAGATTATCGCAGCAAGGGAAGATATTTTGTTCTTGAGAGCGAGGCCCGAGCCCACAACGCGGCGGTTGTGGCTGCACGGTAGGCTGAGACATCCACACCAAGAGCCTCCGTGAGCTACCATCCCGACTATTATCCAGGCTACTGATTTATTACCAAGCTAGGCCAAAAGCCTAAGCTTGGGGGAGTACGTATTCTCACCGACATTACATTCATGTTCACACATTTCAGTTGTCGGTGTTCGCACTTTTTCATTGTATTATCCATGCTTAATTTTATTTTCTTGCTTTCTTTTTGTGTGTTTGAAAAACTTTGAGAAAATACAAAAATATTTCCTGCTTCTTTTTTATTTTTCTTTCTGGAGCAGCTAGTTGTAGCATTAAAAACAAAACCCAAAAAGATTTCCTTGTTCTTCTTTTGCTTGTTGGGAGCTTCCCCGTGTAAATAGTTTTTCTCGTTTTTGCTTTTCCCTTTTTATTTGCTTCTTTCAGATAAAACCAAAAACTCCAAAAATATTTCAGTGTGTTTCTCTAAATTTCTTTTCTCTTTATCGAGTCGTACCAAAGAGAAGACCACAATAAAAATGTTGAGTGGCTCTCATATGCATAATTGTTAATCTAACAAAGAGCCCATTTTACCTTGTCTTCTCCTGTTGAATAAAATGTTTGCAGATTCCACTTTGTCCATGGCACTCTTGCACTATTATTATTACCATAATCGTTCGGTCCTGCAAGTGAAAGGCAATAATGACGATATTCGATGAACTGGCCGTGGCAGAGAGAAACGGGTATGAACTTGACTTGTTCTGTTTTTGTAAATATATTTAACCTAGTATCCATGATTCATACCATTATGATTGAACATGTTTGCAATGACAATTAGAGATTATAGTTTCTCATGCCATGCATAAGTAGCTGGGAGTGGATAATGATTTATCTTGGATGTCAACATTGTTGGGGAACATAGTATTTCAAAAAAATTCCTACGATCATGCAAGATCTATCTAGGAGATGCATAGCAATGAGCGGGGAGAGTGTGTCCACGTACCCTTGTATACTGAAAGCGGAAGCGTTTAGTAACGCGGTTGATGTAGTCGAACGTCTTCGCGATACAACCGATCCAAGTACCGAACGCACGGCACCTCTCCGATCTGCACACGTTCAGCTCGTTGACGTCCCTCGTACTCTTGATCCAGCTGAGGCCGAGGGAGAGTTTTGTCCGCACGACGGCGTGATGACGGTGATGGTGAAGTTACCGACGCAGGGCTTCGCCTAAGCACTACAACGATATGACCGAGGTGGAAATCTGTGGAGGGGGGCACCGCACACGGCTAAGACAACTATCAACTTGTTGTGTTCTAGGGTGCCCCCCTGCCCCAGTATATAAAGGAGCAAGGGGGAGGCCGGCCGACCCCTAGGGCGCGCCCCCAAGAGGGGAATCCTACTAGGACTCCAAGTCCTAGTAGGAATCCACCAAGAGGGAGAGAGGGGGAAGGAAGGAAGAGGGGGAAGGGAAGGAAAGGGGGGCGCCGCCCCTAGTCCAATTCGGACCCAAGGGGGGGGGCAGCCCCTCCTGGCCCTTCCTCTCTTCCCACTAAGGCCCATAGAGGCCCATTAGTTCCCCCGGGGGTTCCGATAACCCCCCTGGCACTCCGATATTTATCCGGTGACCCCCGAAACTCATCCGGTGTCCGAATAACATCGTCCAATATATCAATCTTTATCTCTCGACCATTTAGAGACTCCTCGTCATGTCCGTGATCATATCCGGGACTCCGAACTACCTTCGGTACATCAAAACACATAAACTCATAATACCGATCGTCATCGAACGTTAAGCGTGCGGACCCTACGGGTTCGAGAACTATTTAGACATGACCGAGACTCACTTCCGGTCAATAACCAATAGCGGAACCTGGATGCTCATATTGGTTGCTACATATTCTATGAAGATCTTTATCGGTCAAACCGCATAACAACATACATTGTTCCCTTTGTAATCGGTATGTTACTTGCCCGAGATTCGATCGTCGGTATCTCAATACCTAGTTCAATCTCGTTACCGGCAAGTCTCTTTACTCGTTCCGTAATGCAACATCCCGTAACTAACTCATTAGTCACATTGCTTGCAAGGCTTATAGTGATGTGCATTACCGAGAGGGCCCAGAGATACCTCTCCGACAATCGGAGTGACAAATCCTAATCTCGATCTATGCCAACTCAACAAACACCATGGGAGACACCTGTAGAGCATCTTTATAATCATCTAGTTATGTTGTGACGTTTGATAGCACACTAAGTGTTCCTCTGGTATTCGGGAGTTGCATAATCTCATAGTCATAGGAAGATGTATAAGTTATGAAGAAAGCAATAGCGATAAACTAAATGATCATAGTGCTAAGCTAACAGATGGGTCAAGTCAATCACATCATTCTCTAATGATGTGATCCCGTTCATCAAATGACAACTCTTGTCCATGGCTAGGAAACTTAACCATCTTTGATTAACGAGCTAGTCAAGTAGAGGCATACTAGTGACACTCTGTTTGTCTATGTATTCATACATGTACTAAGTTCCCGGTTAATACAATTCTAGCATGAATAATAAACATTTATGATGGTATAAGGAAATATAAATAACAACTTTATTATTGCCTCTAGGGCATATTTTCTTCAAACATTGCATTAAAAGGATTGTGATGTAGTATGATGATATGGTATCCTCCTCTGAATGTTCGAGTGGCTTGACTTGGCACATGTTCATGCATGTAGTTGAATCAAAACCAACATAGCCTCTATGATATTTATGTTCATGGTGTTCATATCTGATAACCCGCAAGTATAGGGGATCAATTGCAGCATCTTTTGATAAGTAAGAGCGTCGAACCCAACGAGGAGCTAAAGGTAGAACAAATATTCCCTCAAGTTCTATCGACCACCGATACAACTCTACGCACGCTTAACGTTCGCTTTACCTAAAACAAGTATGAAACTAGAAGTACTTTGTAGGTGTTGTTGGATAGGTTTGCAAGATAATAAAGGGCACGTAAATAAAAACTAGGGGCTGTTTAGATAAAGACACAATAAAGTTAGTATAGCGAGTGTGGAAAAGTGGTGGTAGGAGTTGCGAAATTGTCCCTAAGCAATGGACTACTTTACTAGACCGATAGCAAATTTTATGTGGGAGAGGCCACTGCTAGCATGTCATCCCTGACTTGGAATTCTATGCACTTATGATTGGAACTATTAGTAAGCATCTGCAACTACTAACGTTCATTAAGGTAAAACCCAACCATAGCATTAAGATATATTGGTCCCCCTTCAATCCCGTATGCATCAATTTCTATGCTAGGTTGAAACTTCTGTCACTCTTGCCCTCCAATACATAGTCCTATCAACATACAACTAACCCTATGGTGTGATCCACGCGCACGCTCATATGATGGGCACCAAAGGACAACAACATAACCACAAGATAATTAAACCAATCATAGCAATTCATCAATTACCGATAGGACAACGAAAATCTACTCAGACATCATAGGATGGCAACACATCATTGGATAATAATATGAAGCATAAAGCACCATGTTCAAGTAGAGGGTACATCGGGTTGCGGGAGAGTGGGCCATTGTAGATAGATGGGGGAAGGTGATGAATATGTTGGTGAAGATGGCGGAGGTGTTGGTGTAGATTGCGGTGACGATGATGGCCCCGGCGGCGTTCCGGCGCCACCGGAAGAGAGGGGGAAGGGCCCCCTTCTTCTTCTTCTTCTTCTTCTTCCTTGACCTTCTACCTAGATGGGAGAAGGGTTCCCCTCTGGTCCTTGGCTTCCATGGCATGGGAGGGGCGAGAGCCCCTCCGAGATTGGATCTGTCTCTCTGTCTCTCTCTGTTTCTGCGCTCTCTGATTCTGCCCTTTCACCGTTTCTTATATTCCCGGAGATCCGTAACTCCGATTGGGCTGAAATTTGGACACGATTTTTATCTGGATATTGGCTTTCTTGCGGCGAAAGAAGGGCACCAACCGTCTTACGGGGTGGCCACGAGGGTCAGGGGTGCGCCCCCTGCCTCGTGGCCCCCTCGGGCATCGTCTCGCGTTGATTCTTCTTCCAAAAAATCACATACATTCCAAATAAAATCTCCGTCAGTTTTTATCCTGTTTGGACTCTGTTTGATATAGATTTTCTGCGGAAACAAAAAACATGCAACAAATAGGAACTGGCACTGGGCACTGGATCAATATGTTAGTCCCAAAAATAGTATAAAAAGTTGCCAAAAGTATATAAAAGTTGTAGAATATTGGCATGGAACAATAAAAAATTATAGATACGACGGAGACGTATCAACATCCCCAAGCTTAATTCCTGCTCATCCTCGAGTAGGTAAATGATAAAAAAGATAATTTTTGATGTGGAATGCTACCTAGCATAATCTTAATCATGTAATCTAATCATGGCATGAATATTAAGACACGAGTGATTCAAAGCAATAGTCTATCATTTGACATTAAGACAATAATACTTCAAGCATACTAATAATGTAATCATGTCTTCTCAAAATAACATGGCCAAAGAAAATTCATCCCTACAAAATCATATAGTTTGGCCATGCTTCATTTTCGTCACACAAAATGCTGTCATCATGCACAACCCCGATGACAAGCCAAGCAATTGTTTCATACTTTCGATGTTCTCAAACCTTTTCAACTTTCACGCAATACATGAGCGTGAGCCATGGATATAGCACTATAGGTGGAATAGAATATGATGATGGAGGTTGTGTGGAGAAGACAAAAAAGGGAGAAAGACTCACATCAACGCGGCTAATCAACGGGCTATGGAGATGCCCATCAATTGATGTCAATGCAAGGAGTAGGGATTGCCATGCAATGGATGCACTAGAGCTATAAGTGTATGAAAGTTCAAATTGAAACTAAGTGGGTGTGCGTCCAACTTGCTTGCTCATGAAGACCTAGGGCATTTGAGGAAGCCCATCGTTGGAATATACAAGCCAAGTTCTATAATGAAAATTCCCACTAGTATATGAAAGTGATAACTCAAGAGACTCTCTTTATGAAGAACATGGTGCTACTCTGAAGCACAAGTGCAGTAAAAGGATAGTAACATTGTCCTTTCTCTCTTTTCTCCCGCTCTCTCTTTTTTTAGGCTTCTTTGGCCTCTCTTTTTTTTTGGGGGGGGGGGCTTCTTTGGCACTTTTATTTTGATAAACTCACATGGGACAATGTTCTAATAATGATGATCATCACACTTTTATTTACTTAAAACTCAATATTACAACTCGATACTAGAACAAAGATATGACTCTATATGAATGCCTCCGGCAGTGTACCGGGATGTGCAATGATCTAGCGTAGCAATGACATCAAAAAACGGACAAGCCATGAAAACATCATGCTAGCTATCTTACGATCATGCAAAGCAATATGACAATAAATTCTCAAGTCATGTATATGATGATGATGGATGTTGCATGGCAATATATCTCGGAATGGCAATGGAAATGCCATGATAGGTTGGTATGGTGGCTGTTTTGAGGAAGATATAAGGAGGCTTATGTGTGATAGAGCGTATCGTATCATGGGGTTTGGATGCACCGGCGAAGTTTGCACCAACTCTCGAGGTGAGAAAGGGAAAAGCACGGCACCGAAGAGGCTAGCAATGATGGAAGGGTGAGAGTGCGTATAATCCATGGACTCAACATTAGTCATAAAGAACTCACATACTTATTGCAAAAATCTATTAGTCATTGAAACAAAGTACTACGCGCATGCTCCTAGGGGGATAGATTGGTAGGAAAAGACCATCGCTCATCCCCAACCGCCACTCATAAGGAAGACAATCAAAGAAACACCTCATGCTCCAAATTTGTTACACAACGGTTACCATACGTGCATGCTACGGGACTTGCAAACCTCAACACAAGTATTTCTTAAATTCACAATTACCCACTAGAATGACTCCAATATCACCATCTTTATATCGCAAAACTATTGCAAGGAATCAAACATATCATATTCAGTGATCTACAAGTTTTATGTAGGATTTTATGACTAACCATGTGAATGAACAATTCCTGTCATCTCTCTAAATAGATATAAGTGAAGCAAGAGAGTTTAATTATTTCTACAAAATATATGCCCACGCTCTAACAAATATAAGTGAAGCAAAAGAGCATTCTACAAATGGCGGTTTTCTATGTGAAGAGGAACAGGCAATCCAAACTTCAAATGATATAAGTGAAGCACATGAAGCATTCTATAAAGCCATACTCAAAAGATATAAGTAAAGTGCAAAGAGCATTCTATAAATCAACCATGGACTATCTACTACCAGCATGGTGCATCAAAGAAAAGTGAAAACTAAATGCAAAAGACGCTCCAAGATTTGCACATATCGCATGAACGAAATGAATCCGAAAACATACCGATACTTGTTGAAGAAAGATGGGATGCCTTCCGGGGCATCCCAAGCTTAGACGCTTGAGTCTCCTTAAATATTTACTTGGGGTGCCTTGGGCATCCCCAAGCTTGAGCTCTTGCCTCTCCTCCTTCTCCTCACATCGAGACCTCCTCGATCTTCGAACACTTCATCCACACAAAACTCAACAGAAAGCTTGGTAAAATCCGTTAGTATAATAAAGCAAATCACTACTCTAAGTACTGTTGCAAACCAATTCATATTTTGTTTTTGCATTGTAGCTACTGTAATATAACTTTTCCATGGCTTAATCCACTGATAGAAATCGATAGTTTCATCAAAACAAGCAAACTATGCATCAAAAACAGAATCTGTCTTAAACAAGACAGTCTGTAGTAATCTGAACATTCACCATACTTCTGGTACTCCAAAAATTATGAAAAAATTAGGAACAATAAAAAATTTGTATAGAAAGACAGTGAAAAAAGTTTCAGAACCGTTTGACGTTCCAGTAAAAACTGTAAAATCGCGCACTACATCCAAAGTTTCTGGCTTGCACCGCACAAACCAACAAGCAATGTAAACATCCTAAAGGCAAATCTTGGCACATTATTTTTGTTTTTAAAGTTTATGAAAGCACACAACAGAAATAAATGACTCACTAAAACTTCCGGGTTGTCTCCCTGGCAGCACTTTCTTTAAAGCCATTAAGCTAGGCCTATAGTGCTCAAGTAATGGATCCACCCGGATCCCAAGGTATATCATAGCCAATTTTAATTAACAATGATTTGTGATTTAGTAGTGAGCACAAAGTAACATATATCATGCAACAACAAAGTCTAACTCTCATCCTATGCATCGGCCTTTCATAAAAGAACAATTCATGCAGACATAGTAAAGGCCAATGCATAGTATAAACAGTTTCTTGCAATTTTATCATATTGGAAACATGGAGAGGCGGAGATGTAGTTCCTCTCTCATAATAATTGCAAGTAGGAGCAGCAAGCACATGCATATTATATTCATCAAAATCATCATGTGTAGTAGTAAAACGCAACCCATCAATATAATCCTTAATAAGGGCAAACTTCTCCTATATAGTGTAGTCGGGAGAATTCAAAAAGATAATAGGACTATCATGCGTGGGTGCAATAGCAACAATTTCATGTTTAACATAAGGAACTATAGCAAGTTCATCTCCATAAGCATAATTCATATTGACATCTTGGCCACAAGCATAGCAAGCATCATCAAAAAGGGATATTTCAAAAGAATCAAGGGGATCATAACAATCATCATAGCAATCATCCTTCGGTAAGCACGAAGGGAAATTAAAAAATATATGAGTTGAAGAGTTACTCTCATTAGAAGGTGGGCACGGGTAGCTAATCCGCTCTTCCTCCTTTTGTTCTTCGCTCTCCTCATCATCTTTTTCATCCAATGAGCCCACAGTTTCATCAATTACTTCTTCCATAGACTCCTGCAAAATATTAGTCTCTTCTTGGACAGCAGAGGAGTCCTCAATATATGGTTTAACATAGGCATTAGAAGCATAATTATCATAGAAATATTTAAGTATGGCAAAATTTTCAGATTTTTAAAGAGTAGCATCATAAGTTTCAATCAAAGAAACAATTTCATAAGCACCCTTAAAAGCAACAAATTCTTCAATTTGTTGAACATCATAGTAATTATAAACACCCTTAGCATACGAAGATACGATTCCATTATCACTAAACTCACATTGGTAGGGAAGGTGTTTCTTAGGGTTTTTAGAACAACAAGTAACATCATATATTTCATATAAATCCAAGCATAGCATTGCAAACGATGAATCTGATCCAATAAAAGTATCCCTTTTTCAAATATGCGGTGTCACACATAACAAGCATGCTCATCTAAAGATTTGCCCTCAACTAAACTAGTTGGGGTTTCAGCACGAGCACATAGGGATCGAAGATGATCCAAGTAAAAAGCTTCAGGAGTGTGATAGATTTTGAGTGGTTCTTCAACCATTGGTTCAGTAGGTACCACTAATTTTTTTTGGTATTTTGTGTTTCCTACCCATAACTAAAGATAGAAAACAAGAGCACAAAATAAAAACTACTTAGTGATAAAGCAAACAAGCACACACGAGAATATTCACCCCACGCTATACTCCCCGGCAACGGCGCCAGAAAAAGGCCTTGATAACCCACAAGTATAGGGGATCAATCGTAGCCTCTTTCGATAAGTAAGAGTGTCGTACCCAACGAGGATCTAAAGGTAGAAAAAATATTTCCTCAAGTTCTATTGACCACTGATACAACTCTACGCATGCTTAACGTTCGCTTTACATAAAACAAGTATGAAACTAGAAGTACTTTGTAGGTGTTGTTGGATAGGTTTGCAAGATAATAAAGAGCGCGTAAATAAAAACTAGGGGCTGTTTAGATAAAAACACAATAAAGTTAGTATAGCGAGTGTGGAAAAGTGGTGGTAGGAGTTGCGAAATTGTCCCTAAGCAATTGACTACTTTACTAGACCGATAGCAAGTTTTATGTGGGAGAGGCCACTGCTAGCATATCATCCCTGACTTGGAATTCTATGCACTTATGATTGGAACTATTAGCAAGCATTCGCAACTACTAACGTTCATTAAGGTAAAACCCAACCATAGCATTAAGATATATTGGTCCCCCTTCAATCCCGTATGCATCAATTTCTATGCTAGGTTGAAGCTTTTGTCACTCTTGCCCTCCAATACATAGTCCTATCAACATACAACTAACCCTATGGTGTGATCCACGCGCGCGCTCATATGATGGGCACCAAAGGACAGCAACATAACCACAAGAAAATTAAACCAATCATAGCAATTCATCAATTACCGATAGGACAACGAAAATCTACTCAGACATCATAGGATGGCAACACATCATTGGATAATAATATGAAGCATAAAGCACCATGTTCAAGTAGAGGGTACAACGGGTTGCGGGAGAGTGGACCGCTGTAGATAGATGGGGGAAGGTGATGAAGATGTTGGTGAAGATGGCAGAGGTGTTGGTGTAGATTGCGGTGACGATGATGGCCCCGGCGGGGTTCCGCGCCACCGAAAGAGAGGGGGAGAGGGCCCCCCTTCTTCTTCTTCCTTGACCTTCTTTGTGTGCCTGGATCGTTCATGGAACGACAAGTGGTAGTCGGTATCATCCATGCTAACCGGGTTATTCTCAGGATGAGTGTTTATTCACTCACCATCGCATGAGAAAAGGGTGGTAATAGGTATGCCCAGTCCCAAACTGCAAAAAGAATTGATCTTTCAAATAATCAAACTAAAACTCCCAATGGAGTTATAACCTTTACTTTATCGCTTGGGAACCGCCACTAGCGTGTTTAGCATGGAAGATATTGATAACTGATAGTCGTGAAGTAAACAAGAAGGGTGCACCTCTCAAAATATCATTTACCTCTGTTTTAAAAACTTGAGCTCTGGCACCTCTGCAAATCACTGCTTCCCTCTGCGAAGGGACTATCTATTTACTTTTATGTTGTGTCATAACCTTCTAAAATAAGAGCCAGAACCTGAGAGCACTGTTGTCATGTTGATGCATTGTGTGTAGCTAACGTTGGTGCATCATGACTGGATCTTTTCTACCATGAATTACAATGTTTAGTCGATGCTTGAACTTTGGAGGTGCTCTGCATTTATGTTTTGCGGTCTCAGAAAGGGCTAGCGAGCTACCACTATTGTCATATTATATCATGGTTGTTTTGATAACGTGTTGCCGTTTGAGATATCTTATTATTGCTCGTTCGCTGATTATGTCATTGATATGAGTTAATATAATTTTTCAGAGTTATTGTATGCATGGTTAGTTATAATGTTGACTGAAAACCTGGGTGCTGTTTAAGCTTATTTATGCAAACAAGAGCAAAAGAGTTCGCAAAAGTTTTTCTTTTTCACTTTCAGTTTATCAACTGAATTGCTTAGGACAAGCAAAGGTTTAAGCTTGGGGGAGTTGATACGTCTCCAATGTATCTACTTTTCCTAATGTTTTTCCTTTTGTTTTGGACTCTAATTTGCATGATTTTAATGAAACTAACCCCAGACTGATGTTGTTTTCAGCAAAACTACCATGGTGTTGTTTTTGTGCTGAAATAAAAGTTCTCGGAACGGGACGAAACTTTACGAGGATTTTTTAATAATAAAAGAGAATTTCTGGAGCCAACAATCACGGGACGGGGCACCTGGTTGGGCACAACCGACCAGGGCACCCCCCTCCAGGCACACCCAGGTGGGTTGTCCCCACCTGGTGGCCCCGCAGACACTGGAACCGACGCTATAAAATCCTTATTTCGGAGAAAAAAATCAGGGAGAAAGAATTATCACGTTCCTCGAGGCGGAGCCGCCGCCACCTCCTGTTCTTCATCGAGAGGCCAGATCTGGATTCCGTTTGGGGCTCCGGAGAGGGGGATCTTCGTTCTTCATCATCACCAACCCTTCTCCATCGCAAATTCCATGATGCTCCCCACCGGGAGTGAGTAATTCCTTCGTAGGCTCGCTGGTCGGTGAGTGCTACCTCTTGAGCACTGCGTTGGTTTTCCCTTGAAGAGGAAAGGGTGATGCAACAAAGTAGCGTAAGTATTTCCCTCAGTTTTTGAGAACCAAGGTATCAATCCAGTAGGAGGCTACGCGCGAGTCCCTCGTACCTACACAAAACAAATAAATCCTCACAACCAACGCGATAAGGGGTTGTCAATCCCTACATGGTCACTTACGAGAGTGAGATCTGATAGATATGATAGGATAATATTTTTGGTATTTTTATGATAAAGATGCAAAGTAAAATAAAAGCAAAGTAAAAAAGCAACGGAAATAACTAAGTGTTGGAAGATTAATATGATGAAGATAGACCCGGGGGCCATAGGTTTCACTAGTGGCTTCTCTCAAGAGAATAAGTATTCTACGGTGGGTGAACAAATTACTGTTGAGCAATTGACAGAATTGAGCATAGTTATGAGAATATCTGGGTATTATCATGTATATAGGCATCACGTCCGAGACAAGTAGACCGACTCCTGCCTGCATCTACTACTATTACTCCACACATCGACCGCTATCCAGCATGCATCTAGAGTATTAAGTTCATAAGAACAGAGTAACGCCTTAAGCAAGATGACATGATGTAGAGGGATAAATTCATGCAATATGATAAAAAACCCCATCTTGTTATCCTCGATGGCAACAATACTATACGTGCCTTGCTGCCCCTACTGTCACCGGGAAAGGACACCACAAGATTTAACCCAAAGCTAAGCACTTCTCCCATAGCAAGAAAGATCAATCTAGTAGGCCAAACCAAACTGATAATTCGAAGAGACTTGCAAAGATAACCAATCATACATAAAAGAATTCAGAAGATTCAAATATTGTTCATAGATAAACTTGATCATAAACCCACAATTCATCGGTCTCAACAAACACACCGCAAAAGAAGATTACATCGAATAGATCTCCACGAGAGAGGGGGAGAACATTGTATTGAGATACAAAAAGAGAGAGAAAGCTATCTAGCTACTAACTATGGACCCGAAGGTCTGAGGTAAACTACTCACACTTCATCGGAGAGGCTACTGGTGTTGATGTAGAAGCCCTCCGTGACGGATGCCCCCTCTGGCGGAGCTCCGGAACAGGCCCCAAGATGGGATCTCGTGGGTACAGAAGGTTGCGGTGGTGGAATTAGGTTTTTGGTTCCGTCTCTGATCGTTTGGGGGTACGTAGGTATATATATAGGAGGAAGGAGTACGTCGGTGGAGCAACATGGGGCCCACGAGGGTGGAGGGCGTGCCCTAGGGGGGTAGGCGCCCCCCTACCTCGTGGCTTCCTTCTTTGTTTCTTGACGTAGGGTCCAAGTCTCCTCGATCATGTTCGTTCCGAAAATCACGTTCCCGAAGGTTTCATTCTGTTTGGACTCCGTCTGATATTCTTTTCCTGCAAAACTCTGAAATAGGCAAAAAACAACAATTCTGGGCTGGGCCTCCGGTGAATAGGTTAGTCCCAAAAATTATATAAAAGTGAATAATAAAGCCCAATAATGTCCAAAACAGAAGATAATATAGCATGGAGCAATAAAAAATTATAGATACGTTGGAGACGTATCAAGCATCCCCAAGCTTAATTCCTGCTCGTCCTCGAGTAGGTAAATGATAAAAACAGAATTTTTTATGCGGAGTGCTACTTGGCATAATTTCAATGTAATTCTTCTTAATTGTGGTATGAATATTCAGATCCGAAAGATTCAAGATAAAAGTTCATATTGACATAAAAATAATAATACTTCAAGCATACTAACTAAGCAATTATGTCCTCTCGAAATAACATGGCCAAAGAAAGTTCATCCCTACAAAATCATATAGTTTAGTCATGCTCCATCTTCGTCACACAAGAATGCTCTCATCATGCACAATCCCGATGACAAGCCAAGCAATTGTTTCATACTTTAGTAATCTCAAACTTTTTCAACTTTCACGCAATACATGAGCGCGAGCCATGGCCATAGCACTATGGGTGGAACAGAATATGATGATGGGGGTTATGTGGAGAAGAAAAAAAAGGAGAAAGTCTCACATCAACGAGGCTAATCAATGAGCTATGGAGATGCCCATCGATTGATGTTAATGCAAGGAGTAGGGATTGCCATGCAACGGATGCACTAGAGCTATAAATATATGAAATCTCAACAAAAGGAACTAAGTGGGTGTGCATCCAACTTGCTTGCTCACGAAGACCTAGGGCACTTGAGGAGGCCCATTGTTGGAATATACAAGCCAAGTTCTATAATGAAAAATTCCCACTAGTATATGAAAGTGACAAAACAAGAGACTCTCTATCATGAAGATTATGGTGCTACTTTGAAGCACAAGTGTGGTAAAAGGATAGTAACATTGTCCCTTCTATCTTTCTCTCTCATTTTTTTGGGCCTTCTCTTTTTTATGGCCTTTCTCTTTTTTTAATATTCCTCACTTGGGATAATGCTCTAGAAAATGATGATCATCACACTTCTATTTATTTACAACTCAATGATTAAAACTCGATACTAGAACAAAGTATGACTCTATATGAATGCCTCCGGCGGTGTACCGGGATATGCAATGAACCAAGAGCGACATGTATGAAGGAATTATGAAAGGTGGCTTTGCCACAAATACTATATCAACTACATGATCATGCAAAGCAATATGACAATGATGAACGTGTCATGATAAACTGGATGGTGGAAAGTTGCATGGCAATATATCTCGGAATGGCTATGCAAATGCCATAATAGGTAGGTATGGTGGTTGTTTTGAGGAAGATATAAGGAGGTTTATGTGTGAAAGAGCGAATCATATCATGGGGTTTGGATGCACCGGCGAAGTTTGCACCAACTCTCAATGTGAGAAAGGGCAATGCACGGTACCGAAGAGGCTAGCAATGGTGGAAAGGTGAGAGTGCGTATAATCCATGGACTCAGCATTAGTCATAAAGAACTCACATACTTATTGCAAAAATCTACAAGTCATCAAAAACAAAGCACTACGCGCATGCTCCTAGGGGGATAGATTGGTAGGAAAAGACCATCGCTCATCCCCGACCGCCACTCATAAGGATGACAATCAAAGAACACCTCATGTTTCAAATTTGTTACATAACGTTTACCATACGTGCATGCCACGGGACTTACAAACTTCAACACAAGTATTTCTCAAATTCACAACTACTCAACTAGCACGACTTTAATATCACTACCTCCATGTCTCAAAACAATCATCAAGCATCAAACTTCTCTTAGTATTCAAAACACTCATAAGAAAGTTTTTACTAATCTTGAATACCTAGCATATTAGGATTAATTAAGCAGATTACCATGCTATTTAAGACTCTCAAAATAATCTAAGTGAAGCATGAGAGATCAATAGTTTCTATAAAACAAATCCACCACCGTGCTCTAAAAGATATAAGTGAAGTACTAGAGCAAAAACTATATAACTCAAAAGATATAAGTGAAGCACATAGAGTATTCTAATAATTTCCGAATCATGTGTGTCTCTCTCAAAAGGTGTGTACATAAAGGATGATTGTGGTAAACTAAAAAGCAAAGACTCAAATCATACAAGACGCTCCAAGCAAAACACATATCATGTGGTGAATAAAAATATAGCTCCAAGTAAAGTTACCGATGGAAGTAGACGAAAGAGGGGATGCCTTCCGGGGCATCCCCAAGCTTTGGCTTTTTGGTGTCCTTATATTATCTTGGGCGTGCCATGGGCATCCCCAAGCTTAGGCTCTTGCCACTCCTTGTTCCATAATCCATCAAATCTTTCACCCAAAACTTGAAAACTTCACAACACAAAACTCAGCAGAAAATCTCTTGAGCTCCGTTAGCGAAACAAAACAAAAGACCACTTCAAGGTACTGTAATGAACTCATTCTTTATTTATATTGGTGTTAAACCTACTGTATTCCAACTTCTCTATGGTTTATAAACTATTTTACTAGCCATAGATTCATCAAAATAAGCAAACAACACACGAAAAACAGAATCTGTCAAAAACAGAACAGTCTGTAGTAATCTGTAACTAACGCAAACTTCTGGAACTCCAAAAAATCAGCCAAAATAGGAAGACCTAGAAAATTTGTTTATTGATCAGAAGCAATTGGACTCAATATTTTATAACGTTCTGGTGATTTTTAACAATTATTTTCGTGAACAGAAAGTTTCTGGAAATTTCTGCAAGATCAAATAACTATCATCCAAGAAGATCCTATAGGTTTGACTTGGCACAAACACTAATTAAAACATAAAAACACATCTAACCAGAGGCTAGATCAAACATTTATTCCTAAACAGAAGCAAAAAGCAAAAAACTAAAAAATAAAATTGGGTTGCCTCCCAACAAGCGCTATCGTTTAACGCCCCTAGCTAGGCATAAAAGCAAGGATAGATCTAGGTATTGCCATCTTTGGTTTTCAACTTTTTAGCGGAATCAAGCTCAAATCCGGGAGGTTCTTTGCGTTTCCCTTCATATTCTGAAATTTTTAGATCTAAAGAATCCAACTGCTTATTGCAAAGAGTAATCAACATATTCATGCGGTGGATATTTCCGCTAATGTTCTTAAGAGGTTCAAGAGACTTCTGTAAAATCTTAGTTACTTCGCAATTTTTTTCAAAAACTTGAGTCTCTTCCTGGGTATGATGAGGCCCCTTTTGTTGAGGTAGTGTTCCCACTATACCTTCTATAACTTCATGTGCAATATGGGGATCAATTTCAATAAAATTGCCTTTGGCAACGCAATCCAAGAGTTGTCTATGAGACATGTTTAATCCAACATAAAAATTGCGAAGCAAAATTCTCAGGTTCACTTCAAAGGTACAATTACGGTAAGACTCCATTATTCTCACCCAGGCATCTTTTAAGTTTTCTCCTTGTCTTTGTTTGAAGTGAAAGACTTCAAACTCAGGGGACAAAGGAGTGGATAAGGGACTAGCCATGACGACAAGCAAACGGAAAAGAGGCAAACGGAAAAGAGAGGGCGAATAAAACGGCAAGGGTGAAGTGGGGGAGAGGAAAACGAGAGGAAAATTGCAAATAATGTAATGCAGGAGATAAGGGTTTCTGATGGGTACTAGGTATGTTGACTTTTGCGTAGACCTCCCCGGCAACGGCGCCAGAAATCCTTCTTGCTACCTCTTGAGCATTGCGTTGGTTTTCCCTTGAAGAGGAAAGGGTGATGCAGCAAAGTAGCGTAAGTATTTCCCTCAGTTTTTGAGAACCAAGGTATCAATCCAGTAGGAGGCTACGCGCGAGTCCCTCGTACCTACACAAAACAAATAAATCCTCACAACCAATGCGATAAGGGGTTGTCAATCCCTACACGGTCACTTACGAGAGTGAGATCTGATAGATATGATAGGATAATATTTTTGGTATTTTTATGATAAAGATGCAAAGTAAAATAAAAGCAAAGTAAAAAAGCAACGGAAATAACTAAGTGTTGGAAGATTAATATGACGAAGATAGACCCGGGGGCCATAGGTTTCACTAGTGGCTTCTCTAATAGCATAAGTATTTTACGGTGGGTGAACAAATTACTGTTGAGCAATTGACAGAATTGAGCATAGTTATGAGAATATCTAGGTATGATCATGTATATAGGCATCACGTCCGAGACAAGTAGACCGACTCCTGCCTGCATCTACTACTATTACTCCACACATCGACCGCTATCCAGCATGCATCTAGAGTATTAAGTTCATAAGAACAAAGTAACGCCTTAAGCAAGATGACATGATGTAGAGGGATAAATTCATGCAATATGATAAAAACACCATCTTGTTATCCTCGATGGCAACAATACTATATGTGCCTTGCTGCCCCTACTGTCACTGGGAAAGGACACCGCAAGATTGAACCGAAAGCTAAGCACTTCCCCATTGCAAGAAAGATCAATCTAGTAGGCCAAACCAAACTGATAATTCGAAGAGACTTGCAAAGATAACCAATCGTACATAAAAGAAATCAGAAGATTCAAATATTGTTCATAGATAAACTTGATCATAAACCCACAATTCATCGGTCTCAACAAACACACCGTAAAAGAAGATTACATCGAATAGATCTCCACGAGAGAGGGGGAGAACATTGTATTGAGATCCAAAAAGAGAGAGAAAGCCATCTAGCTACTAACTATGGACCCGAAGGTCTGAGGTAAACTACTCACACTTCATCGGAGAGGCTATGGTGTTGATGTAGAAGCCCTCCGTGATGGATGCCCCCTCCGGCGGAGCTCCGGAACAGGCCCCAAGATGGGATCTCATGGGTAGAGAAGATTGCGGTGGTGGAATTAGGTTTTTGGCTCCGTCTCTGATCGTTTGGGGGTACGTAGGTATATATAGGAGGAAGGAGTACGTCGGTGGAGCAACATGGGGCCCACGAGGGTGGAGGGCGTGCCCTAGGGGGGTAGGCGCGCCCCCTACCTCATGGATTCCTGCTTTATTTCTTGACGTAGGGTCCAAGTCTCCTGGATCATGTTCGTTCCGAAAATCACGTTCCCAAAGGTTTCATTCCGTTTGGACTCCGTCTGATATTCTTTTTCTGCGAAACTCTGAAATAGACAAAAAACAGCAATTCTGGGCTGGGCCTCCGGTTAATAGGTTAGTCCCAAAAATAATATAAAAGTGAATAATAAAGCCCAATAATGTCCAAAACAGAAGATAATATAGCATGGAGCAATCAAAAATTATAGATACGTTGGACACGTATCAGAGAGGAGTTGGATGAGATTCATCATGTGATAGAGTTAGTTTGTTAGGGCTTGATCCCTAGTATCCACTATGTTCTGAGAGTGAAGTTGCTATGACTTTGCCATGCTTAATGCTTGTCACTTTGGGCCCGGGTGCCATGATTTCAGATCTGAACCGTTTATGTTATGACCATTACATCTATGTTCGAGACACTACAAAAAAAGACACATCCGTGACATTTTGGGCCGAACGAATTTTTTTCTGTCATACATATGACACTTCTATGATGATAATTGTGACAAAACCCGGTATCATCATAGATGTGGTGGGCTCCTACTTCTATGACAAAAAATCATGACAGAAAATGGGCTTTTCGTCCTTGGCGGGCCGGAGACGCAGCTGCATGACATTCTTTGGGCCATCCATGACGGAAAAACCGTGGTAGAAGCGAGGGCGAGGAAAATTTCGGGGAGTTCCCGGTTACGGTGGGAGGTCGGGGGCCGAGCAATGCGCGTTTCTCTCGTACATGTACGCGCATGTGTGCGAGGCGTTGGCTCTAACTGAACCCGAGCGCGGCGTTGGGCTCTAACTGAACCCGAGTGATTGCACTGCAGGCTACGCGTTACTGAACCTGAGCGATCGATCGATGGCTGTTAACTGAACCCGATCGAGCGATTCCTTCGCTACTGCTGCTAACAGAAGCCGATCGATGCTACCTCTGGATGAACAGTGAGCGTTGCTGGGGGGGGTTGGATGAACAGTTCCCGGTGGGGGTGGATGAACAGGACCCCGTGGTGTTGCCTCTGGATGAACAGGACCCCGATCGATCGAGCCGGTTGGGGCTGGATGAACAGGACCCCCTGGTGGACAGGATGAACAGGACCACCCCGTGGAGGGCAGAATGAACAGTAGACGGTGGAGGGCTGGATGAACAGTAGCCCGTGGAGGGGTGGTTGAACAGGAGCCCGTGGAGAGGGCTGGTTGAACAGTAGCCGGTGGAGTAGCGCGTGGTGGAGGCTGGATGAACAGGAGCCCGTGGATGAACAGTCGCAGGTGGAGGCTGGAGGAGGTCGGCGGTGGATGAACAGTCGCCCGTGGAGGCTGGAGGGGGTCGATGGTGGAGATGAACAGTATCCCGTGGAGTCCCGTTTTGCGGTACGCCACACCCCTCCCGATGAACCGGACCCCTGTTTCGACCTTAGCGCTCCAACACAAGTCAGTTTCCTCCGTTTTGCGGAACGCCACACCCCTCCCGATCAACAGGACCCCCTTTTCGACCGTAGGAGGTCCGTTTCCTCCGTTTTGCGGTACGTCAGACCCCTCTCGATGAACAGGATCCCGTTTCAAACGTGGCCGGTCGAACACAAGGTCGTTTCCTCCGTTCTGCGGTACGCCAGGCCTCGTTTCCATCGGCTGTTCCGTCCAAGCCCTCCCGATGAACACGATGACGCATTCCGTTCCGACCCAGCCGGTTGGCTCCCCATGAACACGATGACTACGTTGCTTCTCCGTTCCGACCCAGTCATGTACACGAGCCCTGGCCATACGTATGCGCAAGTAGGCGTTCGAGACCCTGCCCGTATGTACGTATGTGGCCATATTTTCTTTCTTACACACTGGCCGTTGTACGTACGTGTACATGCCGCGTGCGCGCCTCTACTATGACACGTGCGCGCCTCTACATCGACTAGTATGTACGTACACGTTCGCGACTAGAATGACAATGCTACGTACGCTTCGACCAGGTGGGTCCCGACTGTCAGGCACTTCCTTGCCTGCGAAGATGTAGCTAGTGGGTCCTAGCAGTCAGGGGGCGAATCGTTTTTTTGCCCGGACGCACTTCCTTGCGTGCGAGGATGTAGCTGGTGGGTCCCAGCAGTCAGGGGGAAATGTTTTTTTCACGAAATACAGTGGCCCGTCCGGTGGGTCCCAGCTATCAGGTGGAGGAATCATTATTTTCCGCGTAATAAGGAGGCACCTCCTTGCTGCGGTCGTGGACCCAGCTGTCAGCCTCTCCACGTACAGTCCACGTCCGATGGAAGTCATTCCTTGACCACGTTGACCACGCCGCGCCGAGAGCACCAGGGCGGTGGACGACGGCGAGGCCTAGGAAGGGGATGACGGGGAGCCGGGGAAGACGCGGAAGTGGAAGCCCGCGCGGAGAGGAGTACGAGGGTTCACTGGTTCGGCTGTGGTGTGAGGCTGCCGTCACTGCAGGGCCTGGCCAGCGGTGGGAATAGTAGGGGGCGGTGAGGCCTCCGCGGCAGCACAGCCGGCCACGGGAGGCAGGAGCATGCGGCACGACCGGCACTGCTTTGGGCGGCTGGAGCAAGAAGACCAGAGGTTGAAGAAGCACTACGGCCGTTGGATGGACATCGTACGGTCACTGGAGCTAGAATCATTCATATTGACTAAAGTTGACAAAGGCCCCCGTCCCAGTCAACTTAGTAGGCCCACAAGTCAGCCTCCCACCATGGTGGGTCCCAGCTAGCAGGGGGAGTAATCATTTTTTTGTGCGTAATAAGGAGGCACTTCCTTGCGTGCGAAGATATAGCTGGTGGGTCCGAGCTGTCAGCGGCGGTAACTTTTTTTCACGAAATAGAGAGGCCCTTTCGGTGGGTCCCTGATGTTAGGTGGAGGAATCATTATTTTGCGCGTAATAAGGAGGCATTTCCTTGCGTGCGGCCGTGGACCCAGTTGTCGGCCTCTCCACGTACAGTCCACTTCAGATGCATGTCGGTCGTTGACCACGTTGACCAGGCCGCGCCGAGAGCACCAGGGCGGTGGACGACGGCGAGGCCTAGGAAGGGAACGACACGGAGGCAGAGAAGACTCGGCAGT
This sequence comes from Triticum aestivum, assembly GCF_018294505.1. Classification (NCBI taxonomy): domain Eukaryota; kingdom Viridiplantae; phylum Streptophyta; class Magnoliopsida; order Poales; family Poaceae; genus Triticum; species Triticum aestivum. The sequence goes on along the minus strand of NC_057802.1, from coordinate 454,948,211 downwards.
TGTTTCCCACGCGGAGGGGAGTACGACTGTACGAGGGTTTACTGGTTCGTCTGCCGTCGCCGGAGAATAACAGAAGGTGTGGGTGAGTAGAGGGATGGCTAGGCCCACGATGGGAGTACGGTGGGGCGGTGAGGCCTGCGCGGCAGCAGAGCCGGCAGCGGGGAGGAGGGAGCAGGCAGTCCCGCCGGCGCTTGTTTGAGCGGCTGGAGCAGGAAGAGCAGAGATTGAAGAAGCACGACGGCCGTTGGATGGCCATCCAACAATCACTTCTTGTGCGTCAACCTTTTTTTAGGAAAGCCTCAAATCTGTGGAAAACAGCATACAACCCATCTACCATTATTTCTAATAATTTACAGCCCATTTGCTAATTATTAAGGTTTTTTTGGAGCCCATATTCTTTTTGTTAGCATTACAGCCCATATTGTGGCCACGGTTAAAAAATTGTACGAAATTTTGCATATTTCGGTGCGGTCCGAACTGTTTTTAATCCCAAAATTTCGACTCACATTCAAACTGATTTTAAAAAATGTATATCAATATAAAATCCAACAAATTCTCCATGCATAAAAATTAATGTAATTTAAAATCTCGAAATGAAAAAAAGATATTTGAAACTAATTGCCGGTTTGATGTGTTTTAAAAATGTACAACCCATTTCTCATTACTGATGGGCCATTTTCTCGGCGAGTCGAATGAAAGCTCACCTCATCTTGAAAGATTTGCAGCCCAACAGGCCTGACAAAGCGACTTACTTGGCAAATCACAAAAAAAACTGGGCTGTGGCCGTGGACCCAGCTGTCAGCCTCTCCACGTATAGTACTCTTCCGATGGAAGTCGTTCCTTGACCACGTTGACCACGCCGCGCGGAGAGCACCACGGCGGTGCACGACGGCGAGGCCTAGGAAGGGGACGACGCGGAGCCAGGGAAGACGCGGAAGTGGAAGCCCGCGCGGAGAGGAGTACGAGGGTTCACTGGTTCGGCTGCGGTGTGAGGCTGCCGTCGCCGCGGGGCCTGGCCAGCGATGGGAATAGTAGGGGGCGGTGAGGCCTCCGCGGTAGCACAGCCGGCCACGGGAGGCAGGAGCATGCGGCACGACCGGCGCTGCTTTGGGCGGCTGGAGCAAGAAGACCAGAGGTTGAAGAAGCACTACGGCCGTTGGATGGACATCGTACGGTCACTGGAGCTAGAATCGTTCATATTGACTAAGTTGACAAAGCCCTTCGTCCCCGTCAACTTAGTAGGCCCACAAGTCAGCCTCCCACCAAGGTGGGTCCCAGCTAGCCGGGGGAGTATTCATTTTTTTGTGCGTAATAAGGAGGCACTTCCGGTGGGTCCGAGCTGACAGCGGGGGGAACGTTTTTTTCGTGAAATACGGTGGCCCGTCAGGTGGGTCCCAGCAGTCAGGGGGCAAACGTTTTTTCACAAAATACGGTGGCCCGTCCAGTGGGTCCCTGCGGTCAGTTGGAGGAATCATTATTTTCCGTGTAATAAGGAGGCACTTACTTGCTACGGCCGTGGACCCAGCTAAGACTCTCCACGTACAGTATACTTCCAATGGAAGTCGTTCCTTGACCACATTGACCTCGCCGCGTTCCGTTGCATGCATGCGTCCATGGGCGTGGTGCGTCCCCACTGTCAGCCTCTCACGTACAGTCATCTTCCGATGACTCTCGGTTGTTGACCACGTTGACCACACCGTGCCGAGCGCACCCAGACTGGAACGACCCAGAGATGGGGAAGACGGGGCAGTGGAGTCACAGATGGAGAGGGGTGGGAAACTTCACTGGTTCGGGTGCGCGGTAGCACAGCCGCGGTGCCGCCCACGGGAGACAGGAGCAAGAACAGAGGTTGAAGCAGGAGCACGGCTGTGGGATTAACATCCAACGGTCCAGCTGGTAGAATCATTTGTTGATTAAGTTGACAAAGCCGTGCATACACGTCCGCTTAGTAGGCCCACAAGTCAGTCACCAAATCTGACGGGTCCCAGCTGTCAACGGGATGAATAATTTTTTTCGCAAAACAAGGAGGCACTTCCTTCCGTGAGAAGATACAGCCGGTGGGTCCCAGCTGTCAGGTGGAGGAAACATTTTTTCAGCTTAATAAGGAGGAACTTTCCTTGCATGCGACCATGGACCTCGTGGGTCCCAGCCGTCAGGCTCTCCACGTACAGTCCTCGTCCAATGACTCTCGTTTGTTGACCACGCTGCACCGAACGCAGCGAGGCGGTGGACGACGGCGAGGCCCCGGACGGGAACGACTCGGAGATGGGAAAACACGGCAGTGGAGTCGTAGATTGAGTGGAGGAGAAGGGTTATAACTGGTTCTGTTGCGGCGTGGGGCTGTAGTCTGTGGAGAATAACAGGAGGTGTCGAGGGGTGGAGGGATAGCCTGGCCGGCGGTGGGGTAGCGCTTCGCAGTGATGCGTGCTAAGCGGAGCCGCTAGCCGCCGGATGCCGGACCAGGCGGTCCCGGCGACGCTGGAGGAAGAAGACGAGAGATTGAAGGTGCATGCCGGCCGTTGGATATAAATCCAATGGCTGTGGATGACAGAATCATTTGTTGACCAAGTTGACAACGCCCTGCGTAGGCTTCGACCTATTGGCCCACATGTCAGCCTGCAAAAATGTGGCATATATTTAACCCATGTTTTCTAGACTGTACAGTCCATTTGCTGGGCTGGGTGAACAAATAATTTCGCGTCAATCAGGCCCATTTATATTTTCTAAGAAAACCCAGCCCATTTGCACTTCCTTGAAATACACGTATTAGGTGGGCTCATTATATATATAATGTTATGTTAGAAGGAGCAATTAATATCAAAGAATAAACCGGAGAGGCACATTATATATATATATAATTAAGAAATTAGCGAGTTATTGCTCAAAATAAAAATGAGCGCGTTATTATTAAATTGGTCCTTAAAATCTTCGCAAGCTTTTGTACGCAATCACCAGGATTTTCCTTGCGTGTGAGTCAAAAACAACCAGGATTTTCCTTGCCAACTTCCGTTAAACATTTACTTTTATAAGTTAATAACACGTGGGATGTTTTTATAATGTATATATAAGTCTCTATAAAATATACGATAATAGTAATAATATAAATATATAATGTGGTTAGAAGGGAAAACATAAATTGGACACAGCATTACTTTTATAAGAGACCTGCGTTTTATACTCCACAGTAGGCATACTAACAAGTTCACACACAAATACAACAGAAAAGGTAAACATTCATATCAAACTTAGGTTCACAGGACGCGTTCATATTCATAGCCAACATTCACTATCAACAACTCAAAAGATTCATATATACACAAGCTCAGCATATCTATGCATCCAAATGATTGATAGATCACACGACAATATTCATACATAATTCACAAAAAGATTCAGATATACACATGTTCAGTATGTTTATGCATCCAAATGATTGAGATCACAGCCAATATGATCCATGGACGAACTTTAATTACCTAGGGTACAGACTGGTAAATGGTGTTCAAGCAGAGGTACTTCTTGCTAAAATTAGTTCTTGTACGAGTAAACTTTCGAGTACATAAGAGGCAGCACAGACAATCTGAACTTTGCTTGTAGGTTTATCCTCAAATAGTGGCCTCGTGCCGAGGGAGGTTTGAGCAACTTGGCCACTACTTTCATCCAACTAGTTTACTGGCTCATCTTGGTCCTGTATCTCGCCAAAATTCTACATTGCAGACAAGAAAGGAGGCGGTTGAGAAAATGAAGCACCCAAATTTTTTGTGCAGTTCAACTGAAATGGAGCATCCTTGGCGTGCAGACTGATTAAGTGCCAGATGAATATACGCGTCAACCAACTTGTCTGGAATCTTTAGACTCCATGCCATATAGTTCGCTACCATTTGTGCCGATAACCAAAAGGCACAAGTTGGGACCAAAGACTGGACTACGTTTTTCTGGGCTATGCACCAAGCAATATTTTTGGCGTTCACTCTCCTAATACTTGGAGTTTGACAATTGGTTGACGCCGGTTGATACTCGAATGAATATAGGCACTTCTTGTCAACATCGATGCTTGTCTGAGTGAACTTTGGAGTACATAGCAGCAGCATAAGTACCTGTCCATCTGATCATTTTGTGCAGTTCTACTCAAATCACCCGATGTAATGATTTGCCTGCGAGTTCAGGCTCCAAATTACTCCTTTATGAAATCGGCAAACAGTAGCACAATACCAAATTACTAATACATATGACAGGCACAATAATTAGGATAAAGACCAGTACCAACCTGTGTGAGGTAGCATATCAATTACTATTTCCTTTGACTGGAAGCCGAGATAAGCCAAGCAACTGACAGCAAAGGAAGAAAGCAAGCGGAGATTAGCGACTGACAGGAAAGGACGGAAGCTGTCGAGGCAATGAAGCACCCAAAGTTTTTGTGCAGTTCCACCAAAATCGAGCATCCTGTTGGCACATATATTGAGAGAGTGAGATTACTGTAATAGTGGGACTAGTTGATGAAACATACACTAACAAATAGAAGCACCCTCATTATCTTAATGGGTAAAGTTAGCAACATAGTAGTCTTGCTTAAAGAGAGGTATTAGTTTATTTAATCAGTGCCAATTAGCTCAACTCAACACTCAAAGCATTGCCATTTATCATATGTTGCAAACTTTAACGTGCAAAGATAAAGGAGTTTCTCATGACAGTAGCACGATACAAATAGAGATGACAGCAAACTAATATGGATGAAGGCCTTAGGCCCGTACCAACCTGAGAAAAAAGCTTATTCATGTAGTCCCATAAGAGATGATAAAGCACTCACTGGAATCACACAATAGTATATATTTTTGTGCACTTCAAATGTATGGTTGAAATCACTCTTGTTTACCAGTGCTGAGATTATATCGAAATATTATCAAGAACTTCCAGCAGAGTTAAAGCACTGGCTGGGATACAGTTCATTATATTGTCTTGTGTAGTTCCACTAAAATGTATGATTGGCACAACATGATCCCTGTTTGCACAAGTAGGAACAAGGTGAAACCTTCATTAGCTTAGTGAGAAAGGATAGGAAGACATTAGCATATTACTCAAACAGTAGCATCAAATTCATGATGGACAATACGCAAAACATTGCCTCATTGAACCAATGGCAATAGGTTGACATGCAAAACAATAGCACTATTATGTCATGACACTAATAATATTCCCTCCCTGCTCCACCACATGATTCACCTCCATAGACAAACATACACACATACGTGATTCAGCATAGGGTCCTACTAAAGATTTGTTTAACTCCAACAGGAAAATTAGGCAGTAATAAATTAGTGGTACTTAAGTACTCCTAATTAATTAAGTGAGACAGCAGAAGTGGAAGGGCTCCCTGGAGGATCGTCTCACATGTAAGGTAGTCGTTGCCGGAGCCCTTGAATGGCCTCGACTGAGGCCTCTGGCTTCAGCAAGATCGCCTTGGCACTGTTTATTCTTCTTCTTCTTCTTCCTCTTCATGCTCTGTATCTCTTTCTCCTCTCCAGTTGGTGAAACCAAGTACATGATTGGCCTTCTAATTTAGAATTGGTTTTGTCAGTGAGGGAGTACAAGTGTACTAGTAAAAACAACATTATTTTCTCATGGCAGTTGGAAAATAGAGTTGAACACATGCATTAAATATCATTCTTACCTAAAGGAAGGTTATGGCGCCAATATGGATGATAAGGATTGGAACACAGATCTCCCTTTGCGCAGTTCCACCAAAATGAACCAACTGTTCCATTCTGACATTCCAGTTAAACAGCACAAAAGTCACTTATTTTAAGAAGAGTTTTGTGCAGTGCACCAAAAGGTCACAACCGCAACCAGGTGAATTGGATATCCCTGTTTGCACAAAAAGGCACAGAGGAAACAGTCAGAGTCTCAAACAATTACAGGCAAAAACATTTGGCTAAACTTGTCATGGCTTATAACAGTGGCATGGCTTCATTTTTACCAGGGACATTAGATTAAGAACAGCTAAGGCTGCGTTCGGTTCACAGGTTTGGTGCAGGATTTTTGTAGGAACACAATTCCTACGGTATTCTTTCCCTTCCAACCGTTCGGAACACGGGAAAGGTGAATAGTGTTTCATAGGAAAGCTGGTCTGCTAGTACTTATTCCATAGGAATAGAAACATCCACGCGCTGCTCATTTTTTTGGGCGGAAGCCCGAGGCAGGCGCTCGCTGCCATGCATTGGACAGGTTGATGTGCTGTGTTGCCGGAATAAAAAAATCAACCTATGTGTGGTACGTGAGGTGAGGACAAGAGTAGTCACTGTGCAGCTGAATAAACAAATAGCATCTCATACTGCCAAGCATGCTACTCTAAAAAAACAAATCTGTACATTTCGTAGTCCATCCGAACACATTCTCTTAAGAGTTTCCTCCGGTTCGCTGTTCCATAGTTTTATACCTACATTCCTTTCCTATTCCTCTATTTTCATCAAGACCTATGTTTTCTGCCCCTTTATTCCGAACGGAGCCTAAATATTTGGTATAAGGGCATGGGACACTGGGTGCACTAGCAGTCCAGCACCATGTACGTAAACAGGGGCATAAAGTGGTGATTCATAGTTTGTTGCCCCGAGAAACAAACATCCAAGAAACATATCTGGGTTGGTCCCATTTTTGTTCACTCTAGCCACCTACTCCTATGTGTGGATAGCAAACCTAGTCCTGGTCATACCACTGTGTACAGCGTTACCCCTATATTTCCCTTTTCGACCAAGAGACCGGTTGGATGACCAGTCCGTACTACTTTCACTCCCTTTCCTTCCTGTTTGTACCAAGTCCGATGTACATACTAAATTCCCCCACCCCCACTTTATTTCTTGTTTGAACCAAGTACTCCCTCTGTCCGGAATTACTTGTCATCAAAATTGATGTGTCTAGAACTAAAATACATCTAGATACATCCATTTCAATGACAAGTATTTTCGGACAGAGGGAGTACAAGATTCGACTCCATGAAGTAGCTTTACCTCTAACAATAGAAGAAAAAAATGTGACGTTGGACCATCCGATCGAGAGGGGCTGAGAGGTAGAAAATGATGCACATGCAGCGACGTAGTGAGCTGGGGAAGTAGAGCTAAGGCGGTTTCGAACGAAGATATACCTGAAGGTCGTCGGGATGTGGATAGGTGGGCGGCGGGAGGCCGGATCCACCCACAGGCAACGACGAAGGGATCGGAGGACCTCCCGCGCCGGCGCTCGGCCAGAGATAACCCTGCGGCCGGCAGTGGGTCTCCTCCCTCGCCATCGACGACGGCCTAAACGCTGCCCCTCCTCCCCTTCACCGGCGGAGGGGGATACGTCCGGATCTGTAACCAGCGGTGAGGATAGAAAGCCAGTGTTTTTTGAAGGGAGAAAGACAGCGTTACTACCCCTATCTTGTTTAGATCTGGAGAGGATGAGAGTGTGTGAATAGAGCAACCCTAGCAAGCAAGCGCGGAGGCTCCGGCCTATATATACGTAGTAGGGCAGTTTTCCTTTTTCACTCCATCAAAACAATCGTTTAAAATTGTGTACTACTACATGCCAGGTTGCGGTTTTTTTAGTTGTTGATTGTTTTTTGAGATAGCTACCCGCTTGTTCCAAGTGGTGTTACGGTGTGCCAGGTCGCACTTTGTATCGTTCAAGTCTGGTACTACAAGTCCCTCCATTAAATGAACAACCAACCCCTCGTAAAAATTGTGAACAAGCCCACGGCTAAAATTAGCGGAAACGTGGGTTGCCCCAACATGCATTATTATTTATATTTTCTACTCCCTCCGTTCCTAAATATAAGTTTTTTATAAGCCACACCTAAGACAAGAATTTTTTTATTAGCAGTGAACCCCACATGTCATGGACACAAAAATTGTGGCAAGATTCCCTTAGGCAAGCCAAAGTGTGTCTAACAATTTGAGCAACTCAGGTTAGGCAAGTCTGGCAAGTGTGGGAAAAATAATGTGGCAACATAAGACAAACATAGTCACAATCCAAACAGCCCCGTAATTTTTTGTGACATGCATGAAAATTTGGTTAGTTAAATTTATAGTCAAAATTTGGCAAGGTGCATCAAATCAACACATGCAAGTATCAAAAGGAAAGGCACGGCATGCATGCATGCGTTGTACTCCCTCCGTTTCCAAATATAAGTCTTTTTAGAGATTGCAACAAGTGACTACATACGAAGCAGAATATGTCTACTACTACATACGAAGTAGCCCATTTTAAATGTGTAAAAAGACTTATATCGAGTGCAGTGCTTTGATGTGTCGCGTCAACTCGTACAAGACCGAGAAATTTGATTACTACAACGCCCTCTCCCTCGCGGACTGAGCTCTGGTGCCTTAACTGCACCTGCCTTTGGCTGCATGACACGAGGGCCAACCACCTGTTGGGCCCACCTGTCATAGACGCAAAGGCAGGAGCAGTAAGTAGAAGCTTTCGCTACACACTATCCCTCCCGCACGAGGTGGACGGACATGCAGCAGTGGATTCGACATTGTAGGAGTAGGAGTAACATCATTGTTCGTCTTCTCGAAGAGGCGAAGAGCCAAGCGCAACCCGAACGTGGCAGTTGCGAACGCTCGCGTGGTGCGGTTCCTTGGAGTACTAGTCAGGCTCTTGCATGAGACAAAATTGCTATTGTTTAACAATTAAACTCCATTATCCATTGGTTGATACTCATTCTGCATAGGTCCACGCGCTTAGCACCGTTTCCTCCCGGGGTCACCAATGTTTATTTGCTAATTAATAGCATTGCATGCAATGAACTAGCCATTGCAAGTCATTAGAAGCATGCACACCTCTCATCTCTTATTGGTTGATATGTCAAGAAACAAGAAACAAGGTAGAAGTTAATGCACCGCGCCTAAGTGTTTTGGGACTATTTGGTTTTCGTAAGATGACTTACACACCTAGACGGAGGGAGTAGTATAGCCCTGTAAACCGGAAAGGAGTATTTGCCTTTCTAGAGATTTCAACAAGTGACTAGACTACACCGTGTGCAGTACTCCCTCCATTCCGGTTTATAGGGCTCAAATCTCAAATCTCATGAACCAAGGCATTTTGCGATTGGAGGAATGTATCTCGTACTTTACAAAACTACCCTAATTAAACTCATGCATTAATTACGTAGTTCTCTCGTTTTCCTCTCCGCCTTGGTCGCGGTGCACAATATTGAGCACTCCTATATGACTAGCCGCTCTATCTACATGCGGGACATTTCAAAGCATCCGGGCCCGCGTGCCATCCACCAAATCGCAGCGAGGTGCTACAGTCGAGACTCACCTGTCACCCCGGTGTGGCCGTCATGACCCGTCATTTCACAAAACCCACACCTTTACCAGCAGTGGTAAGGTGGCCTCCAAGTTGGACTGGACGAAGCAACCATCATTTCACTGGAACGCTCGTTCAAGCCCTTTCTTCCCTTTCTTGAAGAAAACCTCACTCCAGGCTACTCACTTCTGCCATTTTTCTTCTGTACCGATGAAGGAAAGGTGGGCGAATCAGTTATGCTGCTATATTTTCATTCCAAGAATCTTCTTTTTGCGAAGCACCGACCGATTCTCACATCCTATTCTTTTCCTGTTTTCATTGCGATTGTGGTTTCCTTTTGATTGCTTTTTGTTTGTCAGTTCATTAATGGATCCTGGAGCACTAGGCAAAGAGTTGCCGGCGGACAACCCACTGGAGACAGCGATCTCCAGGAAGCGAGCACCGACCAACGAGTTGACCATGTTGGCGGGCCAACCCATGGAGACGAAGAACTCCAAGAAACAAGCACTGGCCAAAGAGTTGAGGATGTTGGCGGACGAACTCCTCAAAGAAAGTTGGAAGAACAACAAGGGCCCCACCGTGCCTACCCCAGGAACTCTGATTGCCACCTATGTGAGGCTCAAGACCGACTTTGAGGAGATAGTCGCCGTTGAGAAGCAGTATTCCCCTGGCAAGGTGATGGCCCCCGTCGAGGACGAGGAGATGGCCCCCTGAGGGATGAGATCCCCCGGTGAGCTGCACAAGGTAAAAAATAATGGCTTATTACCATAGTTGTGGTTTTTGATTATTTGCAATGTGCTTGCTAATATGTTAGGGTTGTGCAGGTGCCGGTGGACGTCCTTGATGATTCCGATGTCGTGGCCTGTCCTGTTGGCATCGCCCCGGAGATCGATTCCGATGCCGCTGTCCATCCTGTGGACATCGCCCCAGAGATCGATTCCGATCTCGCGGTCAGTCCTGTGGACATCGCCCCAGAAATCGATTCCCATGCCGCTGTCCGTGTTGTGGTCATTGCCCGAGAGATCGATGACAAGAAATAGTTGGCCGCGCTAATCCTTCAAGGTAGTTTGCATTGCCCTGTGTTTAATTACCAGAACGATGCGTGTTATCAAACCATCTTAGGTGTAACATCCCAAATTTTCAATTTGGAATGTTATACATAGATCATCATTTGCATATCATGATTTATTGCATTTTGAAAAATCCTCGATAAATCCTAAGCAACTCAAGGACCCTCGGAGAGAGTTGGGGATTTTCTCGAATTTTCTTATTTGATTTTTCAGACGAGGATTTTATTTTAATTATTTTTCTCTCCGGAAAAATATTTCATTTAAAAATAAACGAGAGGAGAAAATATGACTTCTCCAAAAGTATTGAAATACTGGAGAAAAATGTTAAAAACATTATTTGGATTTTATTTGCAATTTTTATTGCATTTAAAAATATGCATGTTTTCAAAATATTTATTTTTGATTTTAAAAATGTTCACCCTATTCTAGATTTTCTAACTAGACGGGGAAAATTTATTTCGTATTTTTCCGATTTTTATTTATTTTTCTATGCAATGTTTTCCGCGGAACAATTTAAAAAAAATACGCGCTTGCCCGACTGGGCCGAGGCCCAGCCGAAGCCAGGCCGGCCCGCCCGCGCTCTTTTCAGACGACGAGTAAGGTGCCTTAGGTCGTGGTCTTATACTCAGTGACACCGCTGGAGTTGATGGACTCACTTATCTTCCAAGTCTTCCGCTGTTATCGTTTTTAGATGGCCTTAAGCCATGTTTATTATACTTAATCTCTTCGGAGATATTCGATGTAATAAGTGTGTGATTGCTACTCTGTTATAAATCCTCCATTTGTACTGTGCGTGTCAGCATTACTGATCCAGGGATGACACTGGTGCACAGCAGCACAGGCCATTTGAGGTCTGGTCGCTACAAAGTTGGTATCAGAGCACACGCTGACATAGGACACGACCACTAAGCCTAAGCCCTAGAAAACTTCGCTCTTCTCATTTCTGACTCCTCTCCACTTTCTACTCTTTTAGGAATGGCGAATGCAAGGAGCAAGTTCATGCAACCGGATGAAGACACGCCGTTTGGACGACATTTGAAGGAAGTCACCAAGTACTTGAACATAGGAATACCAAGCGTCACCGGAACCTACAACGCCACATTACCTGAAGAGGAGAGCTGGAAGATTCAAGTTATCATTCCAGGAAGGATGTTTAGTGCCATGAGATTGGTTTTCGAAGCACCAACTTGGAGCTTAGGGAAGAGCATGGCCGCACATATCGCCATGGGACGCATTGGAGAAGTCTATCACCAGGAGCTTAAGGATACAATTTATCAAATTTGTGGACGTCGAGACGCGCAATGGGAGATGATCAAGACCAAGAAGGATGGATCAATTGTAGCTTTCATCCAGGAGCAGAACCAACATATTCGACGCCAGGAGAATCAGATATGCACGGACAAGGAAGAACTGAAGAAGGCAACCACGAAGATCAAGGAGCTCCAAGAAGAACTCAAGACTATACGCGAAGATTATCTGGAGGAAATCAACGCACTAGTCGGGAAGATTGACGACCTGGAGAATAAGATTGGATCATTCGTGGGAAATCCAGTGCCAAAAGCAGAAGTCGACGAATGCACTTGTCCGGATAACTACATCATCATCGACGACACCGACTCGGAACCAAGTGAAGGCGAATGGATTGATGAAGCTGGAGCAGACATCATGGAGTCTTCAACGGATCAGAATTTTTAGTAGACTACCATATCAGTAGTAGTTTTCCCCCATTTAGTAGTATAGCTCAAGCACTTTGTAACGCTAGTTAGATCGATTGTTTTGCCTTGTTTGGATTGATTGAGTGATATTGTTTGAATTTGTCTCATGAGCATATGGGTAGTGTTTTCTCTCTAGACCTCATTCTATTCTTAATTCTCATCTTTTCTAAACCTATCAGATGCCTCCGAGACGCGACACCGGATTTGTTTTCCCGCCAGAGATCACCCAGTTGATTCAGCAACAGAATGCCTTGATGCAAGTGTTAGTTCAGAACCAAGGCAACAACAACAACCCACCGCCACCACCACCTGTTGACCACTTAGCCCATTTCTTAAGGCTAAACCCGCCGGTGTTTTCTAGTAGCACCGAGCCGATTGTAGCAGATGATTCGCTCCGCAAAGTTGGAAGGGAGTTGACCACTGCAGGATGCACAGACGCGGAAAGAGTGCGTTTTGCCGCACATCGGCTTGATGGACCCGCAGCATCATGGTGGGAGAATTATACAACCACGCACCCTATTAACACTGTCACACGGGACCAGTTTCAGCAAGCTTTTCGTACAGCTCATGTTTCAGCAGGAGCTATGGCTATGAAGAAGCGTGAGTTTCGCAACCTACGCCAAGGAGGACGCACCGTAGGCCAGTATGTGGAAGATTTCAGTAAGTTAGCACGTTATGCACCAGATGACGTTGCTACGGATGCAGCCAAGCAGGAGAAGTTTCTGGAAGGATTGAATGATGAGCTGAGTATGCAGTTGATGGTAGCAACTTTTAACAACTACCAGGAGTTGGTAGATAGAGCTCTCATGATTGAAGGGAAGCAGCAGCAGATTGAAAACCGCAAGAGGAAGTATGGACAAGGGAAGTATAATTCTGGAGCCCAGCAGAAGCCACGATTTACCCCGAAGCCGGGAGGACAGTTTCAGCATACCCATGGAGGAGGTAGTTCGCACAACCATAATGGCTCCAAGAATGGTAATGGGAATGGAGGAGGAAACGGACAGAACCGCACCAACCCATCTACCACAACCAAGAGAGATCTAAGTCGCATTACTTGTTTCAAGTGCCAGAAGACGGGACATTATGCTACCGATTGTCCCGAAGCCCAAAATGGAAATGGCAATGGAAGCTCTGGGAAGAAGCCGAACCCGTTCAACAAAGGACATGTGAACCACGTGAGCGTGGAGGAGATTGAAGCTCAGCCTGATGCAGTAATAGGTAAGTTTTTGGTTAAGTCATTTACTGCAACTGTTCTTTTCGATACTGGTGCATCACATTCATACATATCAAGGGGATTCGTAAACAAGTTTAAGATGTCCACCCAAGTTCTCAAAAGCCCCATGTTAGTAACCTCGCCAGGAGCAGAGTATATGGCCACCCAAGGATGTTTTAAGATACCGTTGGCCATTGGTAGGCATGTTTTCCCCTCAGACCTCATTGTTTTGGAATCGCAAGGCTTGGATGTGATTTTGGGAAAGGATTGGCTATCGTTGTATGGAGGAAACATCGATTGTGCCAGCAAGACTATTTTGCTTACCACCCCGGAAGGAAAGAGGATCAAGTATGTATCCAGGCATATGCCGAAGAGGACTCAAGTGAATTCCTTATCAGGAGTTGTACAGGAGGAAGTACCAGTGGTGAAGGACTATCCGGATGTATTTCCAGAAGAGTTGCCAGGCATGCCACCAGATAGAGACATTGAGTTCTTGATTGAACTTTTGCCAGGCACAGGGCCAATATCTAAGAGACCGTACAGGATGCCCGCAAAGGATTTGGAAGAAATTAAGAAACAAATCAAAGAGTTACTGGATAAAGGCTATATTCGCCCAAGTTCGTCACCTTGGGGATCACCAGTACTTCTAGTAGAGAAGAAAGGTGGATCACTGAGGATGGTCGTTGATTACCGAGGATTGAATGAAGTGACCATCAAAAACAAGTACCCACTGCCGATGATCAATGATTTGTTTGACCGCCTGCAAGGAGCTAAAGTATTCTCCAAGATCGATCTACGATCAGGATACCATCAGTTAAAGATTCGAGAGCAGGATATACCCAAGACGGCATTTACCACCAGATATGGATTGTATGAGTATACCGTTATGTCATTTGGACTGACTAACGCACCGGCCTATTTCATGAACCTGATGAACAAAGTGTTTATGGAGTTTTTGGATAAGTTCGTCGTGGTGTTCATTGATGATATTTTAATATTTTCCAAGGATGAAGAAGAGCATGAGAAGCATTTACGATTGGTGCTTGAGAAGCTCAGGGAACATCAGTTATATGCTAAGTTCAGCAAATGTGAGTTTTGGTTGAAGGAAGTTGGATTCCTTGGACATGTTATTTCTGGAGAAGGAATAGCAGTAGACCCTGCCAAGGTTGACACAGTGACCAGTTGGGAATCACCCACTACAGTTGGAGAAATCCGGAGTTTTCTTGGACTCGCAGGATACTACCGGAGATTTATCGAGAATTTCTCAAGGATTGCTAAGCCCATGACTGAGCTATTGAAGAAGGACACCAAATTTAATTGGACTGAGGAATGTGAAGCTAGTTTCCAGGAGTTAAAGAAACGATTGGTTACAACACCAGTGTTGATACTGCCAGATCAACGCAAGGACTATGAAGTTTATTGCGACGCTTCTCGTCGAGGACTTGGAGCAATGCTTATGCAGGAAGGAAGAGTTGTTTCGTATGCTTCACGACAACTTAAACCCCATGAGAAGAATTATGCTACGCATGATTTGGAATTAGCAGCCGTGGTGCATGCATTGAAGACATGGAGACATTTTCTCATCGGAAACCATTGTGAGGTGTACACGGATCACAAGAGTTTGAAGTACATTTTCACGCAGAAGGAGTTAAATCTCAGACAGAGAAGATGGTTGGAGCTCATCAAAGACTATGATATGAGATTGCATTATCACCCCGGAAAGGCTAACGTAGTAGCAGACGCGTTGAGCCGCAAGAGTCATGTCAACACCCTCATGACAGGAGAGTTACCTCAGGAGTTAGCCGAGGACATACGTGAGCTATGTTTGGAGATAGTCCCTAGAGGCTATTTAGCAACATTGGAGATTCAGTCTACCTTGATGGAAAGGATCAGAGAAGCTCAGAAGACAGACAAGGAGATTGAAGAGATAAAGGAGAAGATGAGCAAAGGAAAAGCCAAGGGATTTCGTGAGGATGAGCACGATACCTTATGGTTCGAGGACCGTGTATATGTGCCAAATGATCCGGAGATCAGGAAGTTGATTTTGCAAGAAGCCCATGATTCACCGTACTCGATTCACCCAGGGAATACCAAGATGTATTTGGATTTGAAGAATACTTTCTGGTGGACCAGAATGAAGAAGGATATTGCGGAGTTTGTAGCAGTTTGTGATGTATGTCAGAGAGTGAAGGCAGAGCATCAGAAGCCAGCAGGATTGCTACAGCCATTGCCGATACCCGAATGGAAGTGGGATAAATTAGGCATGGATTTTATCACAGGATTACCCAGGACTCGTTGAGGCTATGACTCGATATGGGTTGTAGTCGACCGTTTGACGAAAGTGGCTCATTTCATTCCAGTGAAGACCACTTACACCAGCGCTAAGTTGGCAAAGATATACATGACCAGGATAGTGTGTTTGCATGGAGTTCCAAGGACCATTGTATCAGACAGAGGAACCCAAATTTACCTCGAAGTTTTGGAAGCAGTTACATGAAACATTGGGAACCAGGCTGGAATTTAGTACAACATTTCACCCACAGACAGATGGACAGACCGAGAGAGTCAACCAGATTTTGGAGGACATGTTGAGAGCATGTGCACTAGATTTTCTTTTTCGTCCGATTAACCGTTCGTCCGTTATTTAACCGTTCGTCCGATTTTCTTTTTCGTCCGATTTTCTCGTTATTTTCTCAGATTCGATTTCTGATCGAAACTTCGAACCTGTTTAACTTTTCGCTCGTTTATCGGAATCAGGTGATTCAAGCGCCTAGAGTTTCGTCTCGAAATTCTCTTTCCGTTTAACCTACTCAAACAAGTTTTTGCTACAGTAAAATTTGACCTAGATCCAGATTAGCAAACGAAGTTTCTTTCTTTCGCCGTTTGACTTTCGTTGTTTCTTTCGAGTTGATTCTTTTTGCAAACCGGAGTTCTTAAGTTGAACTTTCTGGTTGGATCTTTCTTTCGAGTTTTACCTGTGCATTAGATGAGTACTGATTGTATGCTTGTTTGTTTGCGATAGAGTACCCGGAGTGTGCCGCTTGTTACTTCGACTCGCTAGGCTTTGCGGATCATCAGCAAGGCAAGTAACACTTTGATCATACCCCGTTCATACCCAGTTTTATTGCATTAGATCTATTTCCTCAAACACATTGCATGATTAGGATCTAATTAAACTATGGGTATTGGGAAGTAGTTGAGGTAGTACCTATTACCTGTTCTTTATCAAACACTTGGGAGTTACTTCTACGTTGCTTATATTTTGCCATGCTATGCTCGTAGACGTGGATTGGGTTTGAGAGATATTCATGACAGATGTGAGTGTTTAATAATGGTTCAACTTAAGGTGGCAACTAAAACTCACATCTGGGTGGATTGAGACACCTGGAGAACCCAGTGTTGTCTGTATGTATAAGGTCCGCCACCCAGGCTCAAAGGGATCATAAGATTATTCATGCTAGAAACTTTCATGTGCAGCCGCAAGCTATTATGGGCTCTAGCATAGCTGAGTAGGTTACAGGATCTCTTGAAGAGGTGGACTAGCAGATGTAGGGGAAAGTAGGTGTACCGGTCCATCCAGAGTAGAGAGTGACTGTTTCTGAAAGACTGTGTCTCGGTCATCCGTTTCTCAAACATCATGCAGTGCGAGAATCAAGCGGAGGCGATCGAGTCTTGTGGGAAAAGTGCACAAACCTCTGCAGAGTGTACAAACTGATCATGATTAGCCGTGTCCTCGGTTATGGACAACTTGAGTATCTAGTACCTGGATTATCATTTGAATCTCATCACCGTGATACTTATAATTAATTTTGTTGGGTTAATGATGTTACTTAATTGGGATTGAGTTGGAAGTACCTTCTCAATGTTTCAACCACCATGATAGTTAAATAAAATTTATTCCTTTGTCGTAGGATAAAATTGGCTTTTCGCAAAAATTATAACCATAGAGCTATCCACCTGCCATATATGCATATAGTATAGCCTTATCATTGTTCATTGCTCTCTATGTGTTGCTTTGCCAGCATATTCTATGTGCTGACCCGTTTTCGGGCTGCAACGTTTCATGTTGCAGACTTTTCAGACGACGAGTAAGGTGCCTTAGGTCGTGGTCTTATACTCAGTGATGCCGCTGGAGTTGATGGACTCACTTATCTTCCAAGTCTTCCGCTGTTATCGTTTTTAGATGGCCTTAAGCCATGTTTATTATACTTAATCTCTTCAGAGATATTCGGTGTAATAAGTGTGTGATTGCTACTCTGTTATAAATCCTCCATTTGTACTGTGCGTGTCAGCATTACTGATCCAGGGATGACACTGGTGCACAGCAGCACAGGCCATTTGAGGTCTGGTCGCTACATTAGGGCTAGTGCACTGTCTTGTGTGGGCAGATCTTGCTACTTTTGTTTGATAGTGAATCATGCGATGAATCATGCGAACCCTCTCCAAGTTATGGAAACAGATGTATCCTCACCAGCTTTTGATGTAATATATGGCATGCTTAGATGTAAGTTTGAACTGTTTATCATATCAGCAGGGCTTGTTTGATGATTCTTGGTGTTAGTAGGCTAGCTACTGTGCGAGCTATAGTACTTGCAAAACACTCACCGAAGAGAAACGTTGGGGCTGATGAGCTCGTGGTACACTTATACTTATCCCTCGTTGATCGACCAATAGCCCTAGCTCCTAAAATTGTAGGCTTAGCGATCGATCAGACAATAGTCGACATACATTCAGGCCTCATTTGGTTCATGGGGTAGGAAAATCGTAGCAAAAGTACAGAGAACGTGCAACACAAAATCATAGCAGTGCAGAGACGTACTCCCTCCGTTCCAAAATAGATGACCTAGGCGGGCTAGTTTGGCCTAGTGGGTTTCAATGATTTGACGTGGTACAGTGTCGTCCAGTCTTCGCGTGTGGTAGCAGTATTGCGGGTACAGTAAGTTTTCTTGAAGAAGCGGAATTCAACGAAGTCATGATGGTTCCTTCGTCCGAACAACTTACAGTGGGAAAGGTTGGGCCTGCGATACGACCGGGGTAGACCAGGATAATTTTGTGCATGGCAGGTGGCCCAGGATGGTCGGTGTCCCACATGTCGGTGAATGAAAGTATTCTTTCCGATATAGAGGATGAGCAACGAGTATTCATTGTTTATTTTTGATGAAAGCTATTGTCTCCACTGTTACGACGGAGGAGTGTGAAACACGGTAGCCCAGTGAACTTGGCATGTGCACCACTCCCTCCTTCCTCATGTAATGCCCAGGTTATAGCTTTTCTCACTTTCTCTCTATCTATTTCCTCTCAAATGTTTTTTACCTTTCTTTTTTAAGACACAATTGTTTTTATGCCTTTTTTAGAATTATTATTTTTATACCTAGGCGCACGTGTAGAGACGGGCTCTTGCAGAGCCCACTCCTTGACTTTGTCAATTCCTCTCTCTCCTCCACATAAGGAGTACTACTTGCTATGCATGCATGCGGCGGGCAGCTCGCGTCTTGAGGGGCCAGGGCGGTGAGAGCGGGCTCCAGAAGCGGTCCGGACTCCAGCATGGCCCACCTCACATTATCACCATATATTTCTTGGAGTCCGTGCGCGGCGGGAGGGCGATCTCTTCTCCCTCCCCCGTTTCTCTCTTCTCAGCCGACGCCCGCCGAGCGATTAGATTTCAGCTATCGACGGTTTAATCAATTACGGTCCCACATGTCAGTGAAATTGCAAGACAACGCGTGTCCCCTCTGGTGAGCGGCGTGCGAGCTGGACTGTCGGGGTTGCGACGCGTACGAGTCGTAAGTGTGCCGCCTTTTCCTTTAGAACTTGCGAAGCGTAACATTTTCGCGTGATCGATCGATAGAAATCCAGAACAAAATGATGAGGGCGGTGCTTTCCCGCTCGTTAGGCGGGCTAGTTCGAGTGATATGACATGCTACAGTGCCGTCCACTTGCTCCATTTTTATGTAAGCAAGAGTTTACACTCTTACGCGGGAGGAGTGCGAAACACCGCGGATCTGATTTTGATCGAGGGATGACTGTTCCCTGCCAAATAATGGAGGATTGTTAGCGATTATAGCATGAGAGTTAGGGCATCTCCAGCGCTGGCCCACAAATTTACACCGGCATCTGTCCGAGGACACTGATGGATGCCATCCGATGCTGCCCGCATACCTTTCGACAACTATATGAACTAACCGGACGAAATTCGTGCAAACAAAGCAAATTTCAATTAACCGGATGAAATTCATTACATTTCGAAAACTTTTCCAACAAACTGGATGAAATTCATTACATATTTCACACAAACCATACTAAAACCTACTGTAAACCTAATCTAAACTATCGCCGGCGCCCGACCACCATGTCCGGCCATGAACCCGAGAAAGCCGGCCATTGCCTTTGCCTCCTCCTCATCCGCCTCGATAACCTCCTCCTCCAGAGCGGCGGCGACCTACCGTGTACTACTCTTCCTCGCTGCCGGCTGCGCCCGCGCACGCGCGCCGGCTTCATGGTCGTGGCGGCGGAGGGCGGCCGGGGGGGGTGCCGGTGGTCTCCTTCGTTTGCTCCTGCGACAGTACGTCGAAGAGAGCTTTGGAGCGCGCCTGGAGTGGAGCCGCCGATGTCCCTCATCTGCTCCTGCGACAGTACGTCCAAGAGAGCTTCGGAGCGCCAGGAGGCCATGGTTGAAGTGGTGCCGACAGAAGGAAGGGACCGGAGGAGAATAAGTGTGGGTCTTTGGCTATGGCTGGGAGCTGGGGCTCAAGTTAATATAGCGGGCGAATGGCAATGAGCCGCGGCAGACGGATGGACAACTGGCGCCGGAGTAGGTTCGTCGGGCGTGAATGCGGACGCTGCTTCAGTGACTTAACTGCAGATGCGTTTGGGTTACTGACATGTGGGCCCAACGAGCATCTGGCCCGCATGTCAGTGACACACCAATTGCACCTGCAGTTAAGTCCGGTGAATGCGGCATTGACATTCTGGAGAGACGGTGACCGTTTCAGGCGGGAAGCGCGCGCTAGCGATGGAAGGGGTTTCGGTGTGCAGTGGCACTAAGATCGGTCGCTCACGATAGTACATACTCCGTACCATACTACCATAGTACCCTCTCTAGCTTAGACTGTTTTATAGATTGTCGTTGTGATGGACGATATACATGAGCAAGGCGGTCCGAGTATGACCGTTGGTGTTGAGCCAGGTGAATACATGCTCGGCGTTCGCGTAGGCCTCCATCAAACGTCTAAACAGTAATGTCAGGCACCGTCGGGGCGCGCAGGTGATGGGCTCGCCGTTTGCGTTGCGCCATGAGCAGGACTTTGATTTAGAGGGCGACGTGCATGCATTAGCATGCTTTGACAGCGTGAGCATGAGTGTCTGACGCGAAGTATTTCATTTTCATTTGGCTGACGAGGGTGCGTTGCAGCGACGAGTCCGTGGTTTGATTCCCCACATACGCATAATTTTGGTTTTTACATTATTTCTTTCTCCATTGACAGGTAGGCCCGCGTAGATAGATAAAGAACACGAGCTGATGAGGTGCATGCGGACTGTTTGACTGGTCAACCCGACAAATACGGAGCTATACACTGATCCAGTGACCGTATAATCACCATATCTCGTATACAATGATCAAAGTGAGCTATCAAGACAAGTTCGATGACCGCCAATGCATTCTACTCGGTAATAAATGACCAGGATTGAAGGGGAATCCAAATTTGCTTCGTCTTCTGTCCTTGAGCTCTTGACAAACCAATGGCCTATACGGTTGTCCGGCCACTCCACCCCAGAGCTCTCACCAAGCGATGTTCATGCCACCGCGCCGCACACTAACCGGTAAGGCAGCGATGGCATCCCGCCGCGCCGAGTTCCTCGCCGCCCACGACCGCACACAAAATGGTAGGGAAGCGATGGCATTCCGCCGTGCCGAGTTCATCGCCGCTCGCGACCTCGCAACTATGTGGGAGGAATTTGAAGATGCCAAGGCCGAATGGGCGGTAGAGAAAGAGGCGGCCAAAGCTGCACAGAGGGAGCGGAAAAGTCAGAAAGCACTCAAGAAAAGAGAGGCCCGCCGCCGCAAGAAAGAAAAGGACGCACACGCTGCTGCGGAGAGGTCGGCGGAGATCCAAGCACGGTGGGGTGTCGCCGACAAAGCCGGGAAGGAGAACGACGGAGTCTGGCCAGCATGTGAGAAGTAGTAGTACTAGTAGTTAGTGTGTGTGTCTGTGTCTGAGTACGAGCATGTACCAATACTACTAGTTACTACTGTAGTTTTTAGAGCAAATTACTAGTACATTAGCCTAGACTAAATGGAAAACTTCCTATCATAAGCATCAAATGGCATCTCTTTCTCTATAGGAATTGAGATGCATGTCATCTCACTTCCTATGATTTTCATATTCCTATCCTATGAACGAAAGGAGGCCTCTGTTGGAGTAACTACTGTAGCTAGCAGTACTGTTGGTACAGTAGTTTTCTTCAAGAAGCGGAATTCAACGAAGTCATGATGGTTCCTTCGTCCGAGCAACTTTAAAGTGGGAAGTGGGCCTGTGATTTGATGGCTCATTAGTCATTGTTACTGCGGCGCGACGTCCCACATGTTGGCGAACGGAAGTATTCTTTCCGATATCGAGGAGCAAGGAAACCGCGTGGAGTTCTGTGTGCATGGAAAGTGGACCAGGATGGTCGACGTCCCACATGTTGGCGAACGGAAGTATTCTTTCCGATATCGAGGAGCAAGGAAACCGCGTGGTATAGTATCACTGCTGATTGGTTCGCAAAAAAATAGTATCACTGCCGATTTATAATTATTTTTTATTTCTGATGAATGCTAGCGTTTCAACTCTTACGACGAAGGGTGCCAAACACGGCACGTGTTGGATGTCCCACACGTCAGCGAAAGGAGTGGGACATGAACAGCGTGGTAGAGCCCAGCGTAAAAAAAACAGCGTGGTAGAGCGTCTCCACTTCTTCCACTTCTGGGTCGGAGACCACACGTAGTAGTACTTAGTGGTATGAACGATACAAAGTGCGACCTGGAGAGAAAGACACATCTAGTTGGAAGGTCTCGGGGCATACACGTAAACAAATATAAAAGTTAATATGTGCCTCCAACTAATATAGTAGTAGTAGAGTACTTAGGCACGTACTCCATAACATCACCGTGCATTGCACGTACAATATTTAGTGGTAGTACATAGTAAGAGACAAATGCCGCCCAAGAGTTCCCTTCTCGACCTACTTTTGGGTGTTTGGTAGAGTGTATGGAGGGTGCATGAGTCCACACTAGTTTAGCACAAATACACTAGAAGCATGCATGAAGAGAGCATGCATGAAGAGGGGTGTTGAGTTGAGCATGCATGAAGAGGGAACAACTATGCTGAGACGAGAACGCAACCAAACACACCCTATATGCCACGCATGTTCATACCATTTGTGCCTTTCTACTTCACTTACTGCGCTACATTACTCAGGTTTGTACGTCCACTCTTGGGTAATTGTCCGTCTCGTAGTTCCAGTCCCACGTGTTCTTCATATAGATGGAACGATCCTTGCATAACACGTGCACCTTGATGCTAGATGTCTCGCGTGTTGGCAAAAGGATGAACAAAGCTCACGTAAAAAAATAGAGTGCAAGAACATTGATTCCGGACGACCGAGAAGGAGCAAGGAACCTCGTGGTGGAGTGTCTGCACTCATAATATTTAATATTATTCAGCGATATAAAATTAACCAATCATCTCCACAGTGGACTGGAAGAGTACGAAACACGGCAGCCGAGTGTAGTTACATCATACTAGTACATGGCTAACCCACGCTATCACCATATTTCTTGGCTTCCGTGTGACACCTATCTCTAGTAATCCAGCAGCCTGTATCGCTTCTCCCTCCTCGTCTCTATCAAAGTGCGGTGGGCTGGCATTTCTGCGGTCTATTGAGGTCGGTTAACTATCACATGTTAGCGACATGCCAAGAGCATTCTAAAAAAAATTCTTTCACGTTCCGTTTTCAAAAAGAAAAAAAATCCTTTCACGTACGAATTTGCCTGTATGCTTTGAGCAACTTGCATGTCCTATACTGCTCCTGTTTGATACTCTAACTTAGCTAGAGGTTAGACTAACTCATGACTAACCCTGAACTAACTGTAGCCAAAGAGGTGTTTGGGTGACAGGGTTAGATTGACAATAAATGCACTTCATGGAGAGAGAAAAGTAATTTTTCAGTGGTCCCAATGAGAACTATCTCGAGTTGGCACCTCTTGGGTGGGATAGTTTTTTTGGTGGGTTCGGTGCAACTTGCTCCAATTTAAACCCTCATGCTTGGATACTTTAGGGCTATTTGAGCCCCAACTAGCTCAAACTAACTCTAACCCATGGATCCAAACAGGGCCTATGGCCAGTCTCGACGCGGAGCAGTCGCGTGCACCGGGAAGCGGTGCTCTCTCAGCCGTCGCGCCACTTCAAAGCCGGCGCCAGTAAGAGGTCGCCTCCGCTCTGGCCGGGCATTAATGCAGCACTGACGCTCCAGGGCGACGCTGACCGTTTCACGCGGGAAGTGCGCGCTGGCAAGGGAGTATAGGTTTTGAACCGTTTCAGGTGTAGTACTGGTAGTTTGCAAAACTACTCAATTATTTCACTCAGTTTTCTAAGAAATTGTGGTAAAAACATTACTCCACAGCCCGCTTCCCTTCTCCTTCCTCTTCCACCGCCCGTGCACGTCCGCGGGAAGCGACTGGTCAACCCTTATATAGGAGTGCTAGCACAAAAAGATGCATGCATGACCACTAAAATTTCCATATTAAAGCGCCACTCCGGCGGGAGTATGGCGTATGTTGTTACCTTCGGCCGGCCCATGGCTACCGGGCGACGGTGACCAGAGAAGAGGCGGCGGGAGGGGAATGAATGCAGCTACTGTTTGGGTTCGCCTTCCGGCTTAAATAAATGTGCAGCATCACGTGTACCCGCGGGTGCACAAATTGTAACATACGTGTCTGCTTAAGTGGGCGTCACGTCACTGGTGTGTGTGTGAGAGAGATTCTGAGAGACAGAGTGCGTGTGTGTGACTCTACTCTTCGGACATGTACTCAACCTTTTGCATCGGGATATAAGTATAATGGTATTTACTTTAGCTAGTGATTTACGTGGCCATGTTAACGTGGTTGTGTCAAAAAAAATTCACTTCTTGCTCGTGATTTGCGTTATATAATTACAAGCAAGATTCTCGTGCATTGCACGGAACATCAATATGCATTTTTTACAGAACACCTGTTGTGATTGACCCATGCAGGAGTAATCCCATGTGTAAAAACTAATGATATCTCGAGAATTTTATCGGAAAACTAGTATCTCGAGAATGTCATCGAAAAAAATGAAAGATGAGAGATAAGGCGAGGAGGAGTGGAGCGTGGTGGTGACTGGTGGTCGGAATGGGCGGAGGCATGGGGATGGACGGCGCCGGCAGGCGGTAGCGGCCACCATGCATGCTAGATTGTTCCAGAGACTTATTCCTTTTTTAATTGCTGAGCAATGAGGTTGCGGGAGATAATGATGTGGAGAGAGGTGCGGGTATCTTTTGTAAAATTATCATAGTTTGCTTTCTATCCTCAGATATAGATCATACGGTCTGTATTACAAGATGGCAGGCACACCATCACCGCCAACTCGTTTTTTTATAAGGGTACAGATGATAAGTTTGCTGACTACTAAAGTAAAGTGGAATTTTTCCATGTTATGCAAGTAAATAAAGGTGATTGTTTATCATACGGGTAAGGTTGGATGAAGGGTGGTAGGAACAAATGCTCCGCCTAGAGCATGTGTGTGTGAGATGGAGTCTTAGTGTGTGTGTGGGGTGTGTGTGTGTGAGAGAGAGAGAGAGATGGAGTCTTAGTTTGTGTGTGTGTGTGTGTGAGAGAGAGAGAGAGATGGAGTCTTAGTGTGTGTGTGGGGGGTGCATGCGT